>NC_074679.1:40305013-40364727 GCF_029448725.1 Salvelinus fontinalis | reverse complement strand
TTGTGTTTTATTACATGGGCTGGATCTGATTTATCTCTAGAGAAACTACAACTCCCTACTACATTTCACAGTTTAGGCTGGATCTGATTTATCTCTAGAGAAACTACAACTCCCTGCTACATTTCACAGTTTAGGCTGGATCTGATTTATCTCTAGAGAAACTACAACTCCCTACCAAATGTGAAGGGGTCTGAATACTTTCCCAATTCACTGCGTATGGTTTACCTCCCAAGCCTAATTGTCACATGAATGAAGAATAGTCATGTTCCTTCTATTCATGTGCTGGCCTGCATCCTTTTTCCGTTATCCAGTCATTTCAATGAAGCCGCTACTGTTCACATTTGAACATGAGGTCGTTTTGGTCCAGGAACTTGACTGGCTACATAACTCCCTCATCTCTCTCTGGCTTGTAGTCAGTGGTGTAATATGAGACGGGGTCTGGTCTTTGTGTGGTGAGGTGACACAGACAAGGCCCCCCTCTTACCTCATGCATTAGGTGTTCATCATATCAGTACCAAGGCTGATTTTCCATAAAGGTTTGCGCCCACGTTTTGACTGCTAGGGGTCAGGAGGTCAACGCCTCTCAGAGACATGAGTGGTTTCAGCCCCCTTGTTTTTTGTTTGTTACACCCGTCCACCTATAATTCGTTTTTCTAATTATGAACCCATTGTAAAGTAGTTTAGAATAACAGTTAGACTTGGACTGTTGTTTAACAAGGCTGTGTAATTGAATTAGCATTGTGGATGGTCTAGACGTGCTGCTGTGTGAATGTTTTTTTGTTTCAGAGCGAGCGAAAAGGTTTTGAGCCAACCTAGCTGATCTGTCAGGTTGATTTCCCCCCTAGTCTGTTAGGGGGTTTGAGGGCCAGTCATATGTGACCTTGGTGTTGAGTCATCACAATATCTGCTTCATCACCATGGTTACGCAGTATGGGGTCATGCAAGGTCAAGCTGAGCTTTTTAAAGTGCCTATAGATTGGTCTGGTTACATGCTAGCCGTGTGTGTGTGTGTGTGTGTGTGTGTGTGTGTCTGTGTGTCTGTGTGTGTTTTAAAAACAAACAAAGGGCCCAAAGCTGTGTTGCTACTAGGCTGACATGGAATTGTTTTAAGAAGGTCATTCCAAGGATCATTTGATTTAAGAATTTTAGGACATTTAAGTATCTAGGAAAAAATAATAATATATATATACAGTATATCACAAAAGTGAGTACACCCCTCACATTTTTGTAAATATTTGAGTATATCTTTTCATGTGACAACACTGAAGAAATGACACTTTGCTACAATGTAAAGTAGTGAGTGTACAGCTTGTATAACAGTGTAAATTTGCTGTCCCCTCAAAATAACTCAACACACAGGCATTAATGTCTAAACCGCTGGCAACAAAAGTGAGTACACCCCTAAGTGAAAATGTCCAAATTGGGCCAAAAGTGTCAATATTTTGTGTGGCCACCATCATTTTCCAGCACTGCCTTAACCCTCTTGGGCATGGAGTTCACCAGAGCTTCACAGATTGCCACTGGAGTCCTCTTCCACTCCTGCATGACGATATCACGGAGCTGGTGGATGTTAGAGAACTTGCACTCCTCCACCTTCCATTTGAGGATGCCCCACAGATGCTCAATAGGGTTTAGGTCTGGAGACATGCTTGGAAAGTCCATCACCTTTACTTTCAGCTTCTCTAGCAAGGCTGTGGAATTCTAGGTGGTGTGTTTGGTGTCGTTATTGTCTTGGAATACTGCACTGCGGCCCAGTCTCCGAAGGGAGGGGATCATACTCTGCTTCAGTATGTCACAGTACATGTTGTCATTCAAGGTTCCCTCAATGAACTGTAGCTCCCCAGTGACGGCAGCACTCATGCAGCCCCCAGACCATGACACTCTCCACCACCATGCTTGACTGTAGGCAAGACACACTTGTCTTTGTACTCCTCACCTGGTTGCCGCCACACACCATCTGAACCAAATAAGTTTATCTTGGTCTCATCAGACCACAGGACATGGTTCCAGTAATCCATGTCCTTAGTCTGCTTGTCTTCAGCAAACTGTTTGCGGGCTTTCTTGTGCATCATTTTTAGAAGAGGCTTCCTTCTGGGACGACAGCCATGCAGACCAATTTGATGCAGTATACGGCGTATGGTCTGAGCACTGACAGGCTGACCCCCAACCCCTTCAACCTCTGCAGCAATGCTGGCAGCAATCATACGTCTATTTCCCAAAGACAACCTCTGGATATGACGTTGAGCACGTGCACTCAACTTCTTTGGTCGACCATGGCGAGGCCTGTTCTGAGTGGAACCTGTCCAGTTAAACCGCTGTATGGTCTTGGCCACCGTGCTGCAGCTCATTTTCAGAGTCTTGGCAATCTTCTTATAGCCCAGGCCATCTTTATGTAGAGCAACAATTATTTTTTTTCAGATCCTCAGAGAGTTCTTTGCCATGAGGTGCCATGGTAAACTTCCAGTGACCAGTCAGTATGAGGGAGTGTGAGAGCGATGACACCAAATTTAACACACCTGCTCCCCATTCACACCTGAGACCTTGTAACACTAACGAGTCACATGACACCCGGGAGGGAAAATGGCTAATTGGGCCCAATTTGGACATTTTCACTTAGGGGTGTACTCACTTTTGTTGCCAGTGGTTTAGACATTAATGCCTGTGTGTTGAGTTATTTTGAGGGGACAGCAAATTTACACTGTTATACAAGCTGTACACTCACTACTTTACATTGTAGCAAAGTGTAATTTCTTCAGTGTTGTCACATGAATAATGAATAATGTCACATGAATAAAAATAAAGTTTGTTTTTTCATGTCTGTCCTATAACTGAAATAATAACAAAGTTCAGGATGTATACGGTGCAGAAACTATTCAGACCCCTTTTGACTTTTAACACATTTTGCTACATTACAGCCGTGTTCTAAAATTGATTAAAATGAACAAAAATCCTCAAAACAGGTTTTTACATATTTTTGTGAATGTATTAAAAATACATAACTGAAATATCACATTTACATCAGTTTTCAGACCCTTTAATCAGACCTTTGTTGAAGCACTTTTGGCAGCGATTTAAAGCGTTGAGTCTTCTTGGGTATGACGCTACAAGCTTGGGAACACCTGTATTTGGGGAGTTTTTCCCATTTCTTCTCTGCAGATCCTCTCAAGCTCTCTCAGGTGGGATGGGCAGTGCCAGAGATGTTAGATCGGGTTCAAGTCCGGGCTCTGGATGGGCCACAAGGACATTCAGAGACTTGTCCCGAAGCCACTCCTGCGTTGTCTTGGCTGTGTACTTAGGGTCATAAAAATATATATATATTTTTTTAATTACCCCTTTTTAAAAACATTTTTTTCATGGGAACTAAAGTACTTCCATGTAAACTGGTACCGAGCTACCTTCAGACGAGTCTTGAGGCTTGTGTTCATCCTAGAGGAAGTAGATGTCTGTGAAAGCATTTCACAGTAAGCTGTTGTATTTGACAAATACATTTTTTATTTGAGTTTCACCTTTTTTGACGGTTAGGATCATATTAATGTGTAGCCACAACTGTTGGGACAGAAGTTGTCTGAAGTCTGTACCGCCGATCTGCTAAGTCCTCAAGCTTTGAGCAGACAGATTTTTTTGATTGGTCATGTTGGCGAGTAGCGACTCCCATTTTTTAAAACTCAATAATTGAATTCTCTGGTCTCCATGGAACCCTGTTATTAGAAATGACTTGGGCTTATTTCTACTGTGTTGCCTCGGCTAGTTGGCCGCCTCCTCTCTCCAGCTCTGCTCTGGAATGCCAGTCGGACGCAGGACATTTCAATACCCGCTGTCAGCACAGCCAGCTCCAATTCCTCAAAAAAATGAAGCTTTTCCCACGTGTACGATCGTTAGATAGCAGCTGTGTCAGTTGTTCGTTATCGCAATTGGGCTGGGGAAAGGCCTAAAACTGCCTCGGACATCTCGGCTACAGATGGGAGGCCTCAGTTTTGAGTGGGACTTGGACAATGTGTGTGTGTGGGAGGGAGGGAGAAGTGTATAGGGGTTGTGAGTGAGTTTGTTCCGAAACACTTCTTTGCCAAATCAAACAGCAGGACAAAAGCTCTGGAGTGTGAGAGCGGAGTGTCGGTCGGTCCGGCCGGGAATAGGACTAGGAGGGGAGAGGACTGAGAAGGGGGGAGGGGAATAGAGGACGGGGGGGTAGAAGATGGGAGGAGGGGTTTCTTCAGGGGAGAGTGCAGGGTCTCTCTGAGCACACAGGATCAACACTCCATTCCCCCCTCCATTGTTCACCCAGCCCCACTCTAGCAGTAAGACAATGGAGACAGAAAGGGAGCGCTTTCAGCATAGCGACTGTATATACAGTACCAGTTAAAAGTTTGGACACACCTACTCATTCAAGGGTTTTTCTTTATTTCCACTATTTTATACATTGTAGAAAGACAAACTATGAAGTAACACATATGGAATGATGTAGTCACTAGAAAAGTGTTAAACAAATCAAAATAGATTTTTAGATTCTTCAAAGTAGCCACCCTTTGCCTTGACACTTTTGCACACTCTTGGCATTCTCTCAACCAGCTTCACCTGGAATGATTTTCCAACAGTCTCGAAGAAGTTATCATATGCTGAGCACTTGTTGGCAGCTTTTCCTTCACTCTGCGGTCCAACTCATCCCAAACCATCTCAATTTGGTTGAGGTCGGGGGATTGTGAAGGCCAGGTCATCTGATGCAGCACTCCATCACTCTCCTTCTTGGTCAAATAGCCCTTACACAGCCTGGAGGTGTGTTTTGGGTCATTGTCCTGTTGAAAAACAAATGGTAGTCCCAATAAGCACAAACCAGATAGGATGGCGTGTCGCTGTAGAATTCTGTGGTAGCCATGTTGGTTACATGTGCCTTGAAATCTAAATACATCACCAACAGTGTCACCAGCAAAGCACCCCCACCCCATCACACCTCCTCCATGCTTCACGGTGGGAACCACACATGCAGAGATCATCCATTCACCTACTCTGTGTCTCACAAAGACACGGCGGTTGGATCCAAAAATCTCAAATTTGAACTCCTCAGACCAAAGGACAGATTTCCACCGGTCTAATGTCCGTTGCTCATGTTTCTTGGCCCAAGCAAGTCTCTTCTTATTATTGGTGTTCTTTGGTAGTGGTTTCTTTGCAGCAATTTGACCATGAATGTTTGATTCACGCAGTCTCCTCTGAACAGTTGATGTTGAGATGTGTCTGTTTCTTGAACTCTGAATTATGTATTTGGCCTGCAATCTGAGGTGCAGGTAACTCTAATGAACTTATCCTCTGCAGCAGAGGTAACTCTTGGTCTTCCATTCCAGTGGCGGTTCTCATGAGAGCCAGTTTCATCATAGTGCTTGATGGTTTTTGCGACTGCACTTGAAGAAACCTTAAAATTTTCCGATTGACTGACCTTCATGTCTTAAAGTAATGATGGAATGTCGTTTCTCTTTGCTTATTTGAGCTGTTCTTGCCATAATATGGACTTAGCCATTTTTGGTTAAATACCATCTTCTGTATACCACCCCTACCTTGTCACAACACAACTGATTGGCTCAAACGTATTAAGAAGGAAGGAAAATCCACAAATTAACTTTTTTTAGAAGACACACCTGTTAAGCGGCTTGAGAGAATGCCAAGAGTGTGCAAAGCTGTCAAGGCAAAGGGTGGCTACTTTGAAGAATCTCAAATATAACATATTTTGATTTGTTTAACACTTTTTTTGTGTGTGTGTGTTGGTTACTACATGGTTCCATATGTTATATCATAGTTTGATGTCTTCACTATTATTCTACAATGTAGAAAATAGTAAAAAATAAAGAAGAACCCTGGAATGAGTAGGTGTCAACTTTTGACTGTTAACGTTGCTGTATATACACTACTGTTCAAAAGTTTGGGGTCACTTAGAAATGTCCTTGTTTTTGAAAGAAAAGCACTTCTTTTTTTTGTCCATTAAAATAACATCAAATTGATCAGAAATACAGTGTAGACATTGTTAAATGTTATAAATGACTATTGTAGCTGGAAACGGCTGATTTTTAATGGAATATCTACATAGGCGTACAGAGGTCCATTATCAGCAACCATCACTCCTGTGTTCCAATGGTTTGTTATTTTGTTAGCTAATCCAAGTTTATCATCAAGCGTTGCAAAGAAAAAGCCATTTCTCAGACTGGCCAATGAAAAGAAAAGATTAAGATTGGCAAAAGAACACAGACACTGGACAGAGGAACTCTGCCTAGAAGGCCAGCATCCCGGAGTCACCTCTTCACTGTTGACTTTGAGACTGGTGTTTTGCGGGTACTATTTAATGAAGCTGCCAGTTGAGGACTTGTGAGGCGTCTGTTTCTCAAACTAGACACTCTAATGTACTTGTCCTCTGGCTCAGTTGTGCACCGGAGCCTCCCACTTCTCTTCTAGTCTGGTTAGAGCCAGTTTGCGCTGTTCTGTGAAGGGAGTAGTACACGGTGTTGTACAAGATCTACAGTTTCTTGGCAATTTCTCAAAGTCCTTTCTCTGGCCATTTTGAGCCTGTAATCGAACCCACAAATGCTGATGCTCCAGATACTCAACTAGTCTAAAGAAGGGCAGTTTTATTGCTTCTTTAATCAGAACAACAGTTTTCAGCTGTGATAACATAATTGCAAAAGGGGTTTCTAATGATCAATTAGCCTTTTTAAAATGATAAACTTTGATTAGCTAACACAACATGCCATTGGAACATAGGAGTGATGGTTGCTGATAATGGGCCTCTGTACGCCTATGTAGATATTCCATAAAAAAATCCAGCTACAATAGTCATTTTCAACATTTAACAATGTCTACACTGTATTTCTGATCAATTTGATGTTACTTTAATGGACAAAAAAATGTTATATATAAAAAAAAAAAGGACATTTTTTTTAAGTGACCCCAAACTTTTGAACGGTAGTGTATATAGGCAGGAGATACTCCTAAGAGCCATTGTAAGGTCTCACACCCACTTGCATAGCTATTGTATGGACATGTATACACACAGTGTACTACACATACTCATATAGGCTAACCCCTAGTGCCATCAGCTACTGGGTGAATCACAAGACATGCACACACACACACACACAGACACACAGACACACACACACAGTCAGGTTTGTGGGTTCCGCTAGAATGTTGGCGTCCATTTTAGTGGAGCATGTGAAACTGTTATTTTAGTGAGCATAATGAAACCCCTTTTTATCAGTGGTGTAAAAATACTTCAAAGTACTACTTAAGTAGTTTTTTTAGGAAGTATCTGTACTTTACCTCACTATTTATATTTTTGGCAACTTTTACTTCACTACATTCCTGAAGACAATGTATGTCGTTTCTACTGCATGCATTTTCCCTGACACCCAAAGGTACTCATTACATTTTGAATGCTTAGCAGGACAGGAAAATGTCTAATTCACACGCATGTATCAAGAGAACATCCTTTACTGTCTCTGATCTGGTGGACTCACTAAACACATGCTTCGTTTGTAAGTGATGTCTGAGTGTTGGAGTGTGCCCCTGGCTAGCCATAAAAATAAACATTTACCTAGACCACCGTGCTGTCTGGTTTGCGTTAATTTAAGGAATTTGAAATAAAAAAAAAATTTGATACTGAAGTATATTTTAGAAATTACATTTTACTTTTGATATTTAGGTATATTTAAAACCAAATACTTTTCTAATTTTACCCAAGTAGAATTTTACTGGGAGACTGATTGTGTGAAAATGAGACACAAATGCTGCAGAGAGGAAAAGGGAGAGGACTTGGATGAGAGTAGGATAGAGGGGGGGGGGGGGGGGGGGGGGAGAATGTTGAGAGACAGTTGACCGGGGCTTCCATCCATCCACCCACCCACCCATCCATCCACCCACCCATCCATCCATCCATCCACCCATCCACCCACCCACCCATCCACCCACCCATCCATCCACCCACCCATCCATCCACCCATCCATCCACCCATCCACCCACCCACCCATCCATCCACCCACCCATCCACCCACCCACCCATCCATCCATCCATTCATCCACCCATCCATCCATCCACCCATCCATCCACCCATCCATCCACCCATCCATCCACCCACCCACCCATCCATCACCCATCCATCCACCCACCCACCCACCCATCCATCCACCCACCCATCCACCCACCCACCCACCCACCCATCCACCCATCCACCCACCCACCCATCCATCCATCCATCCATCCCACCCACCCACCCATCCATCCACCCACCCATCCATCCACCCACCCATCCACCCACCCATCCACCCACCCATCCATCCACCCACCCACCCATCCACCCACCCATCCATCCACCCATCCACCCACCCATCCCACCCACCCACCCACCCACCCACCCACCCATCCACCCACCCACCCACCCATCCACCCACCCACCCATCCATCCACCCACCCATCCACCCACCCATCCATCCAATCCATCCATCCATCCACCCATCCACCCATCCACCCATCCACCCACCCATCCACCCATCCATCCACCCACCCATCCATCCATCCACCCACCCATCCACCCACCCATCCACCCACCCACCCACCCATCCATCCATCCACCCACCCATCCATCCACCCACCCACCCATCCATCCATCCACCCACCCACCCACCCATCCACCCACCCACCCACCCACCCATCCATCCACCCACCCACCCATCCACCCACCCATCCATCCACCCATCCACCCACCCATCCACCCACCCACCCATCCACCCATCCACCCACCCACCCATCCACCCACCCACCCACCCATCCACCCACCCACCCACCCACCCACCCACCCACCCACCCACCCATCCACCCACCCACCCATCCACCCACCCACCCATCCACCCACCCATCCATCCATCCACCCATCCACCCACCCACCCATCCACCCATCCACCCATCCACCCACCCACCCATCCACCCACCCACCCACCCACCCATCCACCCACCCACCCATCCACCCACCCATCCACCCATCCACCCACCCATCCACCCATCCATCCACCCATCCACCCATCCATCCATCCACCCACCCATCCACCCATCCACCCACCCATCCACCCATCCACCCACCCATCCACCCATCCATCCATCCACCCACCCACCCACCCACCCATCCACCCATCCACCCACCCACCCATCCACCCATCCACCCATCCATCCACCCATCCATCCATCCACCCACCCATCCACCCATCCACCCATCCACCCATCCACCCATCCACCCATCCACCCATCCACCCACCCACCCATCCACCCACCCATCCACCCACCCATCCATCCACCCATCCACCCACCCATCCACCCACCCATCCACCCACCCACCCACCCACCCACCCACCCATCCATCCACCCACCCATCCATCCACCCATCCATCCACCCACCCACCCATCCATCCATCCACCCACCCATCCACCCACCCACCCACCCATCCACCCATCCACCCACCCATCCATCCACCCACCCACCCATCCACCCATCCACCCACCCACCCATCCATCCACCCACCCACCCATCCATCCATCCACCCACCCATCCATCCATCCACCCACCCATCCACCCACCCATCCATCCATCCACCCACCCATCCACCCACCCACCCACCCATCCATCCATCCATCCATCCACCCATCCCATCCCATCCCATCCATCAAGGTGCTGCAGCTGTGAAGCAGGCTATTCTGCCTATATTTGGAAAAGCCCAGATTGTGTCTGTGGACACACGGCCTTGGTGGAGTCCTGTCTGCCAGGATCTGTCAGTGGAATCTCAGCGTCTTTTGAGCTCTTTTGTTCATGTTTGGCCAATGCTTTGAAAAGGGAAAGGTTTTTCACTACTCTGGTTCAGATGCATTCATATTGCTGATGAAGAATCCAAAATATCAAACTATGACTGCTGGCAATGCCCAAGAACCGTGTGTGTGTGTGTGTGTGTGTGTGTGTGTGTGTGTCTTGCTGCGTGTGTGTGTGTGTGTGTGTGTGTGTGTTGCTGTGTGCTGGTCTGACGAGCCGTTCAATTAATTGATCCTTTGTCTCATGTCAGTATCATTGATGTGTGATTGGTCCTTTTTTGTTTCGCATGGCAATATTATTGACTGTGATTGGTTCTCTTTGTCTCTAATAACAGTATCATTGATCGTGATTTTTTTTTTGGTTTTGTTTCTCATGGCAATATTACTGACTGTGATTGGTTGCCGTTGTCGATTTTATACCAGTGTTATTGACTGTGATTGGTCCTTCTTGTTTCAGACCTTTCTAAGAACCGTCTGTGCGAGCTGCCAGAGGAGCTGTGCCAGTTCATCTCCTTGGAAACGCTCAGCTTGTACCACAACTGTGTTCGCTCCCTCACCCCCGACCTCTGTCACCTACAGGCTCTCACCTACCTCAACCTCAGGTAACATCCCTTTTCCTTGCACTCCTTCAGTTGCCTGCACGTCCGTGTATTGCTATTCATAATTGTTCTGTGTGTGTGTGTCCGTCCTTGCAGCCGTAACCTCCTCTCAAGCCTGCCCCCCTCGATGTGTCAGCTCCCCCTCCTGAGAGTCCTGATCGTCAGCAACAACAAGCTGTCGGCCCTGCCCACCTCCATACATACCCTCACACACCTCCGACAGCTGGTACGTAGTAATACACACCCACATCTCAGGTTGCCCACTGCCTCAGGTTGCCCTCTGACCCACTGCCTCAGGTTGCCCACTGCCTCAGGTTGCCCACTGCCTCAGGTTGCCCACTGCCTCAGGTTGCCCACTGCCTCAGGTTGCCCACTGCCTCAGGTTGCCCACTGCCTCAGGTTACCCACTGCCTCAGGTTACCCACTGCCTCAGGTTACCCACTTCCCCACTGCCTCAGGTTGCCCACTTCCCCACTGCCTCAGGTTGCCCACTGCCTCAGGTTGCCCACTGCCTCAGGTTGCCCACTGCCTCAGGTTGCCCACTGCCTCAGGTTGCCCACTGCCTCAGGTTGCCCACTGCCTCAGGTTGCCCACTGCCTCAGGTTACCCACTTCCCCACTGCCTCAGGTTACCCACTGACCCACTGCCTCAGGTTACCCACTGACCCACTGCCTCAGGTTACCCACTGACCCACTGCCTCAGGTTACCCACTGACCCACTGCCTCAGGTTACCCACTGACCCACTGCCTCAGGTTACCCACTGACCCACTGCCTCAGGTTGCCCACTGACTCAGGTTGCCCACTGCCTCAGGTTACCCACTGCCTCAGGTTACCCACTTACCCACTGCCTCAGGTTACCCACTGCCTCAGGTTACCCACTGCCTCAGGTTACCCACTGCCTCAGGTTACCCACTTCCCCACTGCCTCAGGTTGCCCACTGCCTCAGGTTACCCACTGACCCACTGCCTCAGTGTACCCACTGCCTCAGGTTACCCACTGACCCACTGCCTCAGGTTACCCACTGACCCACTGCCTCAGGTTACCCACTGACCCACTGCCTCAGCTTACCCACTGACCCACTGCCTCAGCTTACCCACTGACCCACTGCCTCAGCTTACCCATTGACCCACTGCCTCAGGTTACCCACTTCCCCACTGCCTCAGGTTGCCCACTGCCTCAGGTTACCCACTGACCCACTGCCTCAGGTTCCCCACTGCCTCAGGTTATCCACTGACCCACTGCCTCAGGTTCCCCACTGCCTCAGGTTATCCACTGACCCACTGCCTCAGGTTCCCCACTGCCTCAGGTTACCCACTGACCCACTGCCTCAGGTTACCCACTGCCTCAGGTTACCCACTGCCTCAGGTTACCCACTGCCTCAGGTTACCCACTTCCCCACTGCCTCAGGTTGCCCACTGACCCACTGCCCACTGCACAGGGCTGTATGTTTTCTCCAGGTATCTGTCACCATGTCTCTCTCTCTGCTCTAGTTATCTCTTAGTCCACAGGTGTCAAACTCATTCCATGGAGGGCCGAGTGTCTGCGGGTTTTCGCTCCACCCTTGTACTTGATTGATGAATTAACATCACTAATTAGTTAGGAACTCCCCACACCTGGTTGTCTAGGGCTTTATTGAAAGGAAAGACCAAAAACCTGCAGACACAAGGCCCTCCGTGGAATGAGTTTGACACCCCTGTCTTAGTCTGTTACTCTGGTCATGTTTACTTTAGGTTCTCTATCTGTTACCCTTTTCTCTCTGTCCTGTCGTCTATCTTTCCTCTCTCTACCCTCACTGGCTGGCTCAGTCCTGTCTGTCTCGCTCTTCATCTTACAAGTCCTGTCTGTCTTCCCCTCTCTCGCTGTCTTCCTCTCTCTCGTTGTCCTGGCTGGCTATCTTTCCTCTCTCTACCCTCACTGGCTGCCTCAGTCCTGCCCCCCCCCCCCCCCCCCCCCCCCCCACATTTCTAACATACTGCATCTCCCCTCTGACCTATCGCCCCTTTTCCCTTTACCTTCTCTCTCTCACGTTCTTTCTCTTTACCTTCTTTCTTGCATAGTCTTTGGGGTGTAGCCAAGGCCTGGGTTGCCGTTAGTAACTTTTGATGAATTGGTTTTCCTCTGTTCTGTAGGATGTGAGTTGTAATGGCCTGCAGTGTTTGCCTGTGGAGTTGGGTCAGTTGGAGTGTCTGAGAGACCTTAACTTGAGGCGGAACCAGCTCACCACGCTGCCAGAGGGTGAGAGACACACACACACACACACCTGACCTTTGACCCCTACGTACACCTTAATATACCAGTGGTATTCAAACTTTTTCAGCAGGTCTGTGTTTTTCTCAAAACTTTCTCGCGATCCCACCCCCGAATCAAATGACACGATCTTAAAGGGATAGTCCACCCCCCCCCCCCAAAAAAAATCCTAACTCATATCAATTTGGTGAGAAGCCGATCGTCTCTCTGTGGGTAAAATAACAATTCTCCCCGCCGTGATTTCACTTCTAAGTGGTCCGTCAGTGAAATCAGGAAATCCTGAAGGAACGCGTCATAGCCACATGGTTCTCGTCACTGGAGATGAGGGGTAATACACGATCACATTTCATAAAGCTTTTTAAAACGGTTACCTCCAGTCCAGATCTCCACATCAGCCAATAGATGGTATGGCCGTACTTGTATAGAACACATCCATCCGTTTTTAATTTTTTTTTTATATCGTCATGACAAAATATATATTTAGCTCAGACGTGGTCAATCTAAACAGCGTACAAAATTATTAAGTACTATCTCGCAATGCGCCCTGTGTGTCTGTGGGATAGGGCTGCTGTTGTCATAGCAACGTACTCTGCATCGCTCTGGACAGAGGTGAACCGAAAGTTCGAACTCTGTGAGAGATTCCTAAATGAATAGGGCAGTTTGTTTACCGCTAACTAGCTACTTCACATGCTGATATTGACTTTTGGTATTATTGTGTGTAGCTAGCTAGCCAGCTATCCCAGAGGGAGAACATTGCATTGTGGGTTTTTTAGTTGACTTGAGCAACAAAAGAGCTCCACAACAATTTCAGCGTGTCGCTACCAACCGGAAATATTGTTTTCACAATATTCGTTTTTAACGTTTATTAATCATAGAAATTCGTGGATTATCCCTTTACAATCTGTACATTGTTACATCAACAAATAACCTTCAATTCATCTCTTATCAAAATGATAAGAAACCAATAATACATTTACTCTATAAAATGTCATTTTTCTAATTTATACTTATCAAAAATGTTTGTATATTATCCCAAAATTATAATCTGTATTTTTAAATTTTATTTCTAAAGCAATTTGGCTGCAGTTTACCCTCGACCGCACTAGGGGTTGTTACCCCGACTCTGTGTGTGTCAACGTGTCCCTGCCCTCTATAGCTTTATCCCTCTATACCACTAAGCTACTTTGGTACCTAATCTTATTATTGACCCTAGCACTAGATCCTGGACCTGTCTGTAATGCACCAATGAGACTGTCATCTGTTCTTCCCTATATAAAGCCTCATTTATACCGTACCACGCAATGCAGGAGCCCTACAAGCAAAATAGTGATCCTATTTACTTGTCGAATTGTGGAACTGTACACATCTGCATATTTTGGCTACACAACCATGCAAAATGGTGATTATGGTCCCGCTATGTTGTGTTGCGTACTGCACATGATACTTTTGGTCACGTGGTCTATCTCGACACCTGCTCGTCAAACATCTCATTCTAAAATCATGGGCATTAAATGGAGTTTGTCCCCACCCCCCTTTTTGCTGCTATAACAGCCTCCACTCTTCTGGGAAGGGTTTCCACTAGATGACTGAACATTGCTGCTATAACAGCCTCCACTCTTCTGGGAAGGTGTTCCACTAGATGACTGAACATTGCTGCTATAACAGCCTCCACTCTTCTGGGAAGGCTTTCCACTAGATGACTGAACATTGCTGCTATAACAGCCTCCACTCTTCTGGGAAGGCTTTCCACTAGATTTTGAAACATTGCTGCTATAACAGCCTCCACTCTTCTGGGAAGGCTTTCCACTATATGTTGGAACATTGCTGCTATAACAGTCTCCACTCTTCTGGGAAGGCTTTCCACTATATGTTGGAACATTGCTGCTATAACAGTCTCCACTCTTCTGGGAAGGCGTTCCACTAGATGACTGAACATTGCTGCAGGGACTTGATTCCATTCAGCCACATGAGTATTAGTGAGGTCGGACACTGATGTTGGGTGATTTAGGCCTGTTGTTCGATGGGGTTGAATTCAGGGCTCTGTGCAGGCAAGTCGAGTTCTTCCAAACCGATCTCGCTTTGTGCACGGTGGCGTTGTCATGCTGAAACAGGAAAGGGCCTTCTCCAAACTGTTGCCACAAAGTTGGAAGCGCAGAATCATCTAGAATGACATTGTATGCTGTAGTGCCATGGAAACCCATTTCATGAATCTCCCGACGAACAGTTATTGTGCTGACATTGCTTCTAGAAGCAGTTTTGAACTCCGTAGTGAGTGTTGCAACTGAGGACAGAATTTTTTTACACGCTTCAGCACTCGGCGATCCCGTTCTGTGACCTCGTGTGGCCTACCACTTCGCGGTTGAGCCGTTGTTGCACCTAGACATTTTTCACTTCACAATAACAGCACTTACAGTTGACCGGGGGCAGCTCTAACAGGGCAGAAATTTGACCCGCTGACTTGTTGGAAAGGTGGCATCCTGTGACGGTGCTACGTTGAATGTCACTGAGCTCTTCAGTAAGGGCCATTCTACCGTCACTGTTTGTCTATGGAGATTGCATGGCGATGTGCTCGATTTTTATACACCTGTCAGCAACGGGTGGGGCTGAAATAGCCGAATCCACTCATTTTAAAGGGGTGTCCACGTACTTTTGTGTGAATAGTGTATAAATTAGGCTTAAGTCCAACTGTTTCTAACCCAGATGTTGACACACTACTAACCCTAATGTCTCTTCTCTGACCCTGTTGTCAAACAGACCAGACTACCTCAGAGATATATAGGTCTTAAGTACTATTATCAGATCATTTTACCCCAAACAAAACCATACAGTACTTGTAAACAAACAGCAGTGAAATCCCCCAGCGAAAACAAGCCAGCTGCCTGTGACCGTATGATCTGTACGTTTACCAGGATAGCTCTGGCCTCATAGCATCCCTCCACACACTAATCCTGTCCTGAGCTCTTCTCCGACCTCCAGCTTCTCAAAATAACATAACATAGGTTACAACCACTGTAGCATCTCCATTTCAGTCAACACGGTTTGACAAAAGATCATTCGGGCCTTTATTTGAATTGAATAAAATCATAGTTTAAATAAAAGCCCCTCCCCCTCAAGGCTATCAAAACATTGAATTGATATTGACAAAAGTGCATTTTATTATTTCCCAAGATAGTCATTTCCATGATGATTAGATATCATCTCGATACTAAACCCACAACCTCTACCTCTCTACGTCTCTCTACCTCTCTACCTCTCTCTCTACCTCTCTCTCTCTCTACCTCTCTACGTCTCTCTCTACCTCTCTTTCTACCTCTCTCTCTCTCTACCTTTCAGAGTTGTCCGAGTTACCCCTGGTCCGGTTAGACGTCTCCTGTAACCACATCTCCCACGTGCCCGTGTGTTACCGCCACCTGCGTCAACTCCAGACCATAGTCTTGGACAACAACCCCCTGCAGCAACCGCCTGCCCAGATCTGCTCTAAGGGGAAGTACCACATCTTCAAGTTCCTCAACATTGTGGCCTGCAAGAGGAGCCAGGAGGAGCTGGAGAGAGCCCTGAGACCTACAGGATTTAATAGCTGGTGAGAGGAGAGTGGAGAGTGGAGAGTGGAGAGTAGGAGAGGGGAGAAAGCCCTGACACCTACAGGGTTTAATAGCTGGTGAGAGGAGGGGGAGAGGGAGGGCAGAGAGCCCTGACACCTACAGGGTTTAATAGCTGGTGAGAGGAGGAGGAGAGGATATAGAGTTGATCTAATAATCTTTACTTTGTTACCTTTTTAATGTAACAGTTAATTACATGATGAGAGGAGGAAGGGAGACAGCAGAGGAATCACATGGAGAAAAAATAGGTCAATGAATAATAACAGATCAGTACCGGCTTGTACGGCCGCTGACTACCGAGACCTACCGGCTTGTACGGCCGCTGACTACCGAGACCTACCGGCTTGTACGGCCGCTGACTACCGAGACCTACCGGCTTGTACGGCCGCTGACTACCGAGACCTACCGGCTTGTACGGCCGCTGACTACCGAGACCTACCGGCTTGTACGGCCGCTGACTACCGAGACCTACCGGCTTGTACGGCCGCTGACTACCGAGACCTACCGGCTTGTACGGCCGCTGACTACCGAGACCTACCGGCTTGTACGGCCGCTGACTACCGAGACCTACCGGCTTGTACGGCCGCTGACTACCGAGACCTACCGGCTTGTACGGCCGCTGACTACCGAGACCTACCGGCTTGTACGGCCGCTGACTACCGAGACCTACCGGCTTGTACGGCCGCTGACTACCGAGACCTACCGGCTTGTACGGCCGCTGACTACCGAGACCTACCGGCTTGTACGGCCGCTGACTACCGAGACCTACCGGCTTGTACGGCCGCTGACTACCGAGACCTACCGGCTTGTACGGCCGCTGACTACCGAGACCTACCGGCTTGTACGGCCGCTGACTACCGAGACCTACCGGCTTGTACGGCCGCTGACTACCGAGACCTACCGGCTTGTACGGCCGCTGACTACCGAGACCTACCGGCTTGTACGGCCGCTGACTACCGAGACCTACCGGCTTGTACAGCCGCTGAGTCAATATAAGAAATAATATTAGCCTAACCCTCGCCCATAGTAAAGTACCTGACCCTCGCCCATAGTAAAGTACCTGACCCTCGCCCATAGTAAAGTACCGTACCCGACCCTCGCCCATAGTAAAGTACCGTACCCGACCCTCGCCCATAGTAAAGTACCCGACCCTCACCCATAGTAAAGTACCGTACCTGACCCTCGCCCATAGTAAAGTACCGTACCCGACCCTCGCCAACAAATATAGAACATGTACCACACAGTTCCCTTTTCCTCTTGAACATTTACTGAACAATGACATTTTTCTTCAATATTTTATTGAGTATATACTATACTAAACTATATATGCCTATTGCCAACAGTAGCTAAATGTTTTTTCTGAACAAAAAATGTCAAACAATAAACCTGAACTGACATCTTGCGTATGCTTTTATGAAAATACACGGTACAATTAGGCTACTACCCTTGAATAATGTATTGAACAATTACGTTTTTCTTGAGCATCTAGGCCTATTCATTTGAAAAGGCTTATTGAGCCTGTGGTTCTGCTGAAACCAAAATAAACATGCGAAACGAGGCCGACTGCTTGTGGTGGCTAATAGCCTTTTTACCTGCATATAAATTAAATAAAACATTGAATGAAAAAAAAAAAATAATAATAATAATAATAAGATCGGCTTAGAAAAGAAATAGTCTATAACGTAACAAAGTCTGGAAAATCAAAGTACTCGTTGTCCAGCTATATGAGGCTGTAATCTCCTACTTTGTCTTTCGCTTGCAGCACTGTTGAGAAACAGAAGTCCACTGTGCCAGGTTTCAGGCAGCCCGAAAGCTTAGGCTTAAACAGCAATGTCAGATACAGATAACGAAGGGAAAAAACCTCACTGTATTTACTGTAGATATGAATTGCACAAGTGTTATACATTTATGGATTTTATAATGCATTCTGTTTTTTTTTTATTCAAACCGCACGCCACCCACGGATGTAACCACGGGGACTGTGGGTTTTGAGTCAACCCACGCAGCACCAGTGTGTGGAGTGTGTGCTGAATACTGATGTGTGTGTTTGTGTGTGTGTGTCTCCCGGCAGTCTGTCGGACCATGAGCTGTTCTCAGGTCAGTATGGAGGTTTGGACTCTGGCTTCAACAGTGTGGACAGCGGCAGCAAGAGATGGTCTGGGAACGAGGTGAGACAACCGAAACAGAGTTCATTTGTGGTGTTACTATCTTGCAATTATTTGTGTGTGTGTGTGTCTACCTTGTGTGAAGAACAGTGGTACTACCATCCTTCGTAATGATTGCCCTAAATCAAGTAGACGTTTTCTTACAAATGTCTTAAACCTTACAAAAGGTCAAATGTGTCAGACCTACTTTTCCCACTTTCTCCTTTCCGATCTGTGTCTCCAGTCTGCAGATGACTTCTCGGAGCGGTCCCTGCGTATCGCTGAGCTCACCAGAGACCAGAGGAACCTGGAGGAAGAGGTGGAGGACGACGACTCTTCCCTCACAGAGACCCCAGACACGGGTGAGCAGTGGGCTCTAACTAACTCCCTTTAAACTATCACACATTATAACATCAGTTAGTCACACACCCTGTTCTGGGCAGAGATGCAGGCTTTTATTCCAGCCAAGCACTAACCCCTTACAACCATTTAGACATTACGGGCCACCTTCTCAGACACAGATGTAGCTATTACTCCTGGACTGCAAAGCGTTCAGAATGGAGATTCTCCATTTAAAATCTGTGTCTGGGGGAAAATGGGCTAAAATACAGTTACTGGAGAATCAATGGGTTTTATTTCTGACTAGTCTCCTAGTGATGCTATCTAGTGATGCTATCTAATGATTAATGTCCTCTAATCAAGATTCACAGCATTGATACACCCTTCAAAACCATGACAAATGTATTGTACAACTGAATTGTCTTCAACTGAAATGTGTCTTCCGCATTTAACCCAACCCCTCTGAATCAGAGAGGTGTGTTGGGGGAGGGGCTGACTTAATCGACGTCCACGTCTTCAGCACCCGGGGAACAGTGGGTTAACTGCCTTGCTCAGGGGCAGAGCGACAGACATTTACTTTGTCAACTCGGGGATTCGATCCAGCTACCTTTTCGGTTACTGGCCCAACGCTCTAACCACTAGGCTACCTGCCTCCCCATCAGCACACTCACTGAGGAAAGGGACATGCTTATTGTAACAAAACAGGAATAGAGACAGACAGCGCTTTGTTCTTCTAAATCTTGGTCATATCCTCAGACATTCTCTAATGTTATTTGGCAGTCTGTAATATCTCTCCCCACACCTCCTCTTTCCTCTCTTGGTTTTCACAGTGACTGGGGAGGCCAAGCAGGTGGATTTCATAGACCGCAGCGTCACCGAGGAGAAAGAAGACTGCAGGACAAATCGTCCCACTCCCCTCACAGCGCCCCCGCAGGTTAGGAGGACACCTTTATGAATGCTTATAAAGTATTTATTTTACGTGTGTTTTTATAAACATCTTATGAAGAGCAGATGTGTGTATCTAACCACGACATGGTGGCGTTCGCAGGAGAACGCAGAGGAATCGTCACCACCACCCCAAACACAAGACTCTTCTAGAAGCAGGTGAGACACGCGCACACACGCACAGGAGGTTGGTGGCACCTTAATTGGGGAGGACGGGCTCGTGGTAATGACTGGAGTGGAATCATATCAGCAACATCAAAACACATGGTTTCCATGGTTTCATGCCGTTCCGGATTTTATTATGAGCTGTCCTACCCTCACCAGTCTCCTATGGCATACAGACACACAGACACACAGACACACAGACACACAGACACACAGACACACAGACACACAGACACACAGACACACAGACACACAGACACACAGACACACAGACACACAGACACACACAGAGACACACAGAGACACACAGAGACACACAGAGACACACAGAGACACACAGAGACACACAGAGACACACAGAGACACACAGAGACACACAGAGACACACACACACCATTGATACTGCACAAGGATACCTCACTCTCAGCTATGTAACAACAAGGGTGTGTGATCGTGATGTATGTGTGTGTCGGTGCCAGTTTTCTTTTCGACCGTTGTTCCTGCAACAGTTTGACTGGGCTGGCTATGTGTACACAGTCTCATACATAGCGACCGCCCGTCAGTGTTTTCAGATTGAAAAGGACAGATAGTCTTTTGATCACACTCTCTCCCTGCCTTGTTTTACAAGGTCAGCCTCTCTCAGGGACTGTTTGAGGAGCTGGGAAAAGTCAACAGACTGTGGTTCCCATTACTAGCACCAGTGACTGACCCAACCAGAGGAACACCCCCCCCCCCCCCCCAGTCCCAGCCAATCAGAAGCACTTGCCATCAAATATTTGCCATTTATATATTATTTTTTTATTACGTTTTTGACATCTTAAATAAAGAAGTTGCAATGTATTAGTTAAA
Source organism: Salvelinus fontinalis (assembly GCF_029448725.1). NCBI lineage: Eukaryota > Metazoa > Chordata > Actinopteri > Salmoniformes > Salmonidae > Salvelinus > Salvelinus fontinalis. The sequence goes on along the minus strand of NC_074679.1, from coordinate 40,344,013 downwards.
CCCTCTCTATCTCAATATTACATATAAAAAAAAAATTCAATAGTTTTGAAATCAATCAAATGGTTTTACAGTAATTTATTTTGTAATCTTTGGTTATAAATCAGGTTTTGACCTCCATTCGAGTACATTTTATATATATTTTTTAAATTAAATACAGTCAAGAAGTTGCAGTGTGTTAACACCTCTATCTCAATATAACGTATTTTGGTATCTGTGATTAAAGATGGCGCTCTGACGTCTCCATTAATCATACCCGTCTTTGGTTGTTGTGTTGGCTGTAGTGGATTGAAGGGTTTTGGCAGGGGTGCAGGTTCTGGTGTTTGCCCCTAGATCGACACAGCTGTCTCCAAATAATCAAAGCTTGATGAGTTGAGTATCTGAATAAGCGGAGTGGTGTTAGGGGGAGGAAAAACTAAAACGTGCAACCCTTGGTCTGAGTTTGGGGGAAACGCTGGCTTATGGGGTGGAGTCCTGGGACTTATGAGGAAAAGGCCATTTGACACTTATGTGACATCAAGCCACTACAACCAACCGCTGGCCAGCTTTCACCTGAATAGGATGCCATGTTGATGCTTAACGATATGACGTCACGCGATATGACATCACGCGATATGAGATCACGCGATATGACATCACACAGTATTTGGTGTTTGTTCAATCAACACTCCCTTTTTATATTTAGACTTTTTCCTACCTTCCACCTCTTTCACTGTGCTTTTCTATACGCTCACCCTCTTTCTCCATATCCTTCTCTCTCTCTGTCTCTCTCTCTCCCCCCCCCCCCAGGTCCACTGTCAGTGTGGAGGTAGGAGGGGGGCTGTCGCACCCGTCCCCCTCCAGTCCCACCCTGGAGGAGAGGAGGAGACCAGGTACTCTGCTCATCTGGCAGGAGAGAGAGAGAATCCATCAGCAGAGAGACCACACGGCCAGAGATAACGGGTGAGGAGAGAGAGAGGACCCAGTAGCAGCAGACTGGTCAGAGACAACGGGTGGGGAGGGGGAGAGAGGACCCAGTAGCAGCAGATGGGCCAGAGACAACGGGTGGGGAGGGAGAGAGGGGGAGAGAGGACCCAGTAGCAGCAGACTGGTCAGAGACAACGGGTGGGGAGGGGGAGAGAGGACCCAGTAGCAGCAGACTGGTCAGAGACAACGGGTGGGGAGGGGGAGAGAGGACCCAGTAGCAGCAGATGGGTCAGAGACAACAGGTGGGGAGGGAGAGAGGGGGAGAGAGGACCCAGTAGCAGCAGACGGGCCAGAGACAACGGGTGAGGAGGGAGAGAGGACCCAGTAGCAGCAGACTGGTCAGAGTCAACGGGTGGGGAGGGAGAGAGGGGGAGAGAGGACCCAGTAGCAGCGGACGGGTCAGAGACAACGGGTGAGGAGGGAGAGAGGACCCAGTAGCAGCAGATGGGCCAGAGACAACAGGTGGAGGGGGAGAGAGGACCCAGTAGCAGCAGACTGGTCAGAGTCAACGGGTGAGGAGGGAGAGAGGGGGAGAGAGGACCCAGTAGCAGCAGACGGGCCAGAGACAGTGGGTGAGGAGGGAGAGAGGGGGAGAGAGGACCCAGTAGCAGCAGACTGGTCAGAGACAGCGGGTGGGAGGGAGAGAGGGGGAGAGAGGACCCAGTAGCAGCAGATGGGCCAGAGACATTGGGTGGAAGGGAGAGAGGACCCAGTAGCAGCAGACGGGCCAGAGACAGCGGGTGGGTAGGGAGAGAGGACCCAGTAGCAGCAGACTGGTCAGAGTCAACGGGTGAGGAGGGAGAGAGGGGGAGAGAGGACCCAGTAGCAGCAGACGGGCCAGAGACATTGGGTGGGAGGGAGAGAGGACCCAGTAGCAGCAGACGGGCCAGAGACAGCGGGTGGGTAGGGAGAGAGGACCCAGTAGCAGCAGACGGGCCAGAGACAACGGGTGAGGAGGGAGAGAGGGGGAGAGAGGACCCAGTAGCAGCAGACTGGTCAGAGTCAACGGGTGAGGAGAGAGAGAGGACCCAGTAGCAGCAGACTGGTCAGAGTCAACGGGTGAGGAGGGAGAGAGGACCCAGTAGCAGCAGACTGGTCAGAGTCAACGGGTGAGGAGGGAGAGAGGGGGAGAGAGGACCCAGTAGCAGCAGATGGGCCAGAGACAGTGGGTGAGGAGGGAGAGAGGGGGAGAGAGGACCCAGTAGCAGCAGACTGGTCAGAGACAGCGGGTGGGAGGGAGAGAGGGGGAGAGAGGACCCAGTAGCAGCAGATGGGCCAGAGACAGTGGGTGAGGAGGGAGAGAGGGGGAGAGAGGACCCAGTAGCAGCAGACTGGTCAGAGTCAACGGGTGAGGAGGGAGAGAGGGGGAGAGAGGACCCAGTAGCAGCAGACGGGCCAGAGACATTGTGTGGGAGGGAGAGAGGACCCAGTAGCAGCAGACGGGCCAGAGACAGCGGGTGGGTAGGGAGAGAGGACCCAGTAGCAGCAGACGGGCCAGAGACAACGGGTGAGGAGGGAGAGAGGGGGAGAGAGGACCCAGTAGCAGCAGACGGGTCAGAGACAGTAGGTGGGGAGGGAGAGAGGACCCAGTAGCAGCAGATGGGCCAGAGACAACGGGTGGGGAGGGAGAGAGGGGGAGAGAGGACCCAGTAGCAGCAGATGGGCCAGAGACAACGGGTGGGGAGGGAGAGAGGGGGAGAGAGGACCCAGTAGCAGCAGACGGGCCAGAGACAGCGGGTGGGGAGGGAGAGAGGGGGAGAGAGGACCCAGTAGCAGCAGATGGGCCAGAGACAACGGGTGAGGAGGGAGAGAGGGGGAGAGAGGACCCAGTAGCAGCAGATTGGCCAGAGACAACGGGTGGGGAGGGAGAGAGAACCCAGTAGCAGCAGACGGGCCAGAGTCAACGGGTGAGGAGGGAGAGAGGACCCAGTAGCAGCAGACGGGCCAGAGACAGTGGGTGGGAGGGAGAGAGGGGGAGAGAGGACCCAGTAGCAGCAGATGGGTCAGAGACAACGGGTGGGGAGGGAGAGAGGACCCAGTAGCAGCAGACGGGCCAGAGACAGTGGGTGGGGGGGGAGAGAGGACCCAGTAGCAGCAGACTGGTCAGAGACAGCGGGTGGGAGGGAGAGAGGGGGAGAGGACCCAGTAGCAGCAGACGGGTCAGAGACAACGGGTGAGGAGGGAGAGAGGACCCAGTAGCAGCAGACGGGTCAGAGACAACGGGTGGGGAGGGAGAGATGGGGAGAGAGGACCCAGTAGCAGCAGATGGGTCAGAGACAACGGGTGAGGAGGGGGAGAGAGGACCCAGTAGCAGCAGATGGGCCAGAGACAACGGGTGGCTAGGGAGAGAGGACCCAGTAGCAGCAGACGGGCCAGAGACAACGGGAGAGAGGGGGAGAGAGGACCCAGTAGCAGCAGATGGGTCAGAGACAGGGGGAGAGAGGACCCAGTAGCAGCAGATGGGCCAGAGACAACGGGTGGGGAGGGGGAGAGAGGACCCAGTAGCAGCAGATGGGCCAGAGACAACGGGTGGCTAGGGAGAGAGGACCCAGTAGCAGCAGACGGGCCAGAGACAACGGGAGAGAGGACCCAGTAGCAGCAGATGGGCCAGAGACAACGTGTGGGGAGGGAGAGAGGGGGAGAGGGGACCCAGTAGCAGCAGATGGGCCAGAGACAACGTGTGGGGAGGGAGAGAGGGGGAGAGAGGACCCAGTAGCAGCAGACGGGCCAGAGACAACGGGTGGGGAGGGAGAGAGGACCCAGTAGCAGCAGACTGGTCAGAGACAGTGGGTGAGGGGGGGGAGAGAGGACCCAGTAGCAGCAGACGGGCCAGAGACAACGGGTGGGGAGAGAGAGAGGGGGAGAGAGGACCCAGTAGCACCAGACGGGCCAGAGACAACGGGTGGGGAGGGAGAGAGGACCCAGTAGCACCAGACGGGTCAGAGACAGCGGGTGGGGAGAGAGAGAGGGGGAGAGAGGACCCAGTAGCAGCAGACGGGCCAGAGGTTGGGGAGAGATCCTTTCTACAATGGAAGCTGTTAAGGCTGGACACAAACCCATAGCCTTTAAAAAGCTGTGATCAGTGTTTTTAAACAGGACAATCAACAGAGTTGGTACAACAAAATATAACAAATAAAATCCCACCCCAATTAAAGTTAATATATTTTTTAAGGTCATTGTAACAACTAATCTATTAAGAACCAGCTGCTAGTCAACTTGTGTTTGGTGATGGACTTATGGTGTGAGTATTTCCCAATTTCAAACGGTGAACGAAATGGCAGTTGTAGACAACTTTATATGGAAACGACCATCTTTCCATTTCATATCTGATTTCTAAACATCTCCTTCCAGTTTACTGAAGATTACAACGGCCAAAACAGGAAGTCATGTGGCGACGATGTCACAGACAGGAAGTAGCTCGAGGTAAGAGACCTTAAATCTTACATGAACCAAGCTAGTCCAGGAAGTGAGAGAACACTTTTCCTGCCTGAATTGAAGCATGCGACGTGTGAAATGTTCGTTTAGGCTGCATTTAGACAGGCAGCCCAATTCTGATTTTTCTTCCAGCAGTTGGTTTTTGCACCAATCACATCAGATATTTTTCAGAGCTGATCTGATTGGTCAAAAGACTAATTTAGTTGGTAAAAGATCAGAATTGGTCTGCCTGTCTAAGCTTCCGGCGTCTTTCTTTTGTAAAAGCTCTTGTTTATTAGTAGCAGATGCATGTGCACAGTGCCTGATTTGCAGTTTGAGTATTTTCTTACTGAATGTGCTCTGTCTCCCCCTAGTGGTAGTTCACCAGAGAACAACCACTCCCACAACGGACTCAGACAACGATGTGCGGTCAGTCTTTCATGACTCTTTATACTTTCATCTCTCTACTATTTTTATAATTTTTTTAACTTTATTTTTGTCTTGATGGGTTTTGTGTTACTATTTAGTATCAGCAATATAATTCATAGTCTGGTCCCAGATCTGTCGTCTCCTCCAATAGCCCGGTCCCAGATCTGTCGTCTCCTCCTATAGCCCGGTCCCAGATCTGTCGTCTCCTCCTATAGCCCGGTCCCAGATCTGTCGTCTCCTCCTATAGCCCGGTCCCAGATCTGTCGTCTCCTCCTATAGCCCGGTCCCAGATCTGTCGTCTCCTCCTATAGCCCGGTCCCAGATCTGTCGTCTCCTCCTATAGCCCGGTCCCAGATCTGTCGTCTCCTCCTATAGCCCGGTCCCAGATCTGTCGTCTCCTCCTATAGCCCGGTCCCAGATCTGTCGTCTCCTCCTATAGCCCGGTCCCAGATCTGTCGTCTCCTCCTATAGCCCGGTCCCAGATCTGTCGTCTCCTCCTATAGCCCGGTCCCAGATCTGTCGTCTCCTCCTATAGCCCGGTCCCAGATCTGTCGTCTCCTCCTATAGCCCGGTCCCAGATCTGTCGTCTCCTCCTATAGCCCGGTCCCAGATCTGTCGTCTCCTCCTATAGCCCGGTCCCAGATCTGTCGTCTCCTCCTATAGCCCGGTCCCAGATCTGTCGTCTCCTCCTATAGCCCGGTCCCAGATCTGTCGTCTCCTCCTATAGCCCGGTCCCAGATCTGTCGTCTCCTCCTATAGCCCGGTCCCAGATCTGTCGTCTCCTCCTATAGCCCGGTCCCAGATCTGTCGTCTCCTCCTATAGCCCGGTCCCAGATCTGTCGTCTCCTCCTGTAGCCCGGTCCCAGATCTGTCGTCTCCTCCTGTAGCCCGGTCCCAGATCTGTCGTCTCCTCCTGTAGCCCGGTCCCAGATCTGTCGTCTCCTCCTGTAGCCCGGTCCCAGGTCGTCTGTCGTCTCCTCCTGTAGCCCGGTCCCAGATCGTCTGTCGTCTCCTCCTGTAGCCCGGTCCCAGATCGTCTGTCGTCTCCTCCTGTAGCCCGGTCCCAGATCGTCTGTCGTCTCCTCCTGTAGCCCGGTCCCAGATCTGTCGTCTCCTCCTGTAGCCCGGTCCCAGGTCGTCTGTCGTCTCCTCCTGTAGCCCGGTCCCAGGTCGTCTGTCGTCTCCTCCTGTAGCCCGGTCCCAGGTCGTCTGTCGTCTCCTCCTGTAGCCCGGTCCCAGGTCGTCTGTCGTCTCCTCCTGTAGCCCGGTCCCAGGTCGTCTGTCGTCTCCTCCTGTAGCCCGGTCCCAGGTCGTCTGTCGTCTCCTCCTGTAGCCCGGTCCCAGGTCGTCTGTCGTCTCCTCCTGTAGCCCGGTCCCAGGTCGTCTGTCGTCTCCTCCTGTAGCCCGGTCCCAGGTCGTCTGTCGTCTCCTCCTGTAGCCCGGTCCCAGGTCGTCTGTCGTCTCCTCCTGTAGCCCGGTCCCAGGTCGTCTGTCGTCTCCTCCTGTAGCCCGGCCCCAGGTCGTCTGTCGTCTCCCCCTGTAGCCCGGTCCCAGGTCGTCTGTCGTCTCCCCCTGTAGCCCGGCCCCAGGTCGTCTGTCGTCTCCCCCTGTAGCCCGGTCCCAGGTCGTCTGTCGTCTCCCCCTGTAGCCCGGCCCCAGGTCGTTTGTCGTCTCCTCCTGTAGCCCGGTCCCAGGTCGTCTGTCGTCTCCTCCTGTAGCCCGGTCCCAGGTCGTCTGTCGTCTCCCCCTGTAGCCCGGTCCCAGGTCGTCTCCTCCTGTAGCCCGGTCCCAGGTCGTCTGTCGTCTCCTCCTGTAGCCCGGTCCCAGGTCGTTTGTCGTCTCCTCCTGTAGCCCGGTCCCAGGTCGTCTGTCGTCTCCTCCTGTAGCCCGGTCCCAGGTCGTCTGTCGTCTCCTCCTGTAGCCCGGTCCCAGGTCGTCTGTCGTCTCCTCCTGTAGCCCGGTCCCAGGTCGTCTGTCGTCTCCTCCTGTAGCCCGGTCCCAGGTCGTCTGTCGTCTCCTCCTGTAGCCCGGTCCCAGGTCGTCTGTCGTCTCCTCCTGTAGCCCGGTCCCAGGTCGTCTGTCGTCTCCTCCTGTAGCCCGGCCCCAGGTCGTCTGTCGTCTCCCCCTATAGCCCGGTCCCAGGTCGTCTGTCGTCTCCTCCTATAGCCCGGCCCCAGGTCGTCTGTCGTCTCCCCCTATAGCCCGGTCCCAGGTCGTCTCCTCCTATAGCCCGGTCCCAGGTCGTCTGTCGTCTCCTCCTATAGCCCGGACCCAGGTCGTCTGTCGTCTCCTCCTATAGCCCGGCCCCAGGTCGTCTGTCGTCTCCCCCTATAGCCCGGTCCCAGGTCGTCTCCTCCTATAGCCCGGTCCCAGGTCGTCTGTCGTCTCCTCCTGTAGCCCGGTCCCAGGTCGTCTGTCGTCTCCTCCTGTAGCCCGGTCCCAGGTCGTCTGTCGTCTCCTCCTGTAGCCCGGTCCCAGGTCGTCTGTCGTCTCCTCCTATAGCCCGGTCCCAGGTCGTCTGTCGTCTCCTCCTGTAGCCCGGTCCCAGGTCGTCTGTCGTCTCCTCCTGTAGCCCGGTCCCAGGTCGTCTGTCGTCTCCTCCTATAGCCCGGCCCCAGGTCGTCTGTCGTCTCCCCCTATAGCCCGGTCCCAGGTCTGTCGTCTCCCCCTATAGCCCGGTCCCAGGTCGTCTGTCGTCTCCTCCTATAGCCCGGCCCCAGGTCGTCTGTCGTCTCCCCCTATAGCCCGGTCCCAGGTCGTCTCCTCCTATAGCCCGGTCCCAGGTCGTCTGTCGTCTCCTCCTATAGCCCGGACCCAGGTCGTCTGTCGTCTCCTCCTATAGCCCGGACCCAGGTCGTCTGTCGTCTCCTCCTATAGCCCGGTCCCAGGTCGTCTGTCGTCTCCTCCTATAGCCCGGTCCCAGGTCGTCTGTCGTCTCCTCCTATAGCCCGGTCCCAGGTCGTCTGTCGTCTCCTCCTATAGCCCGGTCCCTGGTCGTCTCCTCTTATAGCTCGGTCCCAGGTCGTCTCCTCTTATAGCCCGGTCCCAGGTCGTCTGTTGTCTCCTCTTATAGCCCGGTCCCAGGTCGTCTGTCGTCTCCTCTTATAGCCCGGTCCCAGGTCGTCTCCTCCTATAGCCCGGTCCCAGGTCGTCTGTCGTCTCCTCCTATAGACCGGTCCCAGGTCTGTTTGTGCTCTTGCCCAACTCATTTGCTGTCATTTTCAAGCCAAACATTGCCAACGAGTGACGGGGGCGCATGATCGCACAGACAGACTGTCACCCAGACTGTATAATCCACACCTGATGTAAATCATGTCTGTCACCCAGCCTCCCGGGTGGCGCAGTGGTCTAGGGCACTGCATCGCAGTGCTAGCTGCGCCACCAGAGTCTCTGGGTTCGCGCCCAGGCTCTGTCGCAGCCGGCCGCAACCGGGAGGTCCGTGGGGCGACGCACAATTGGCATAGCGTCGTCCGGGTTAGGGAGGGTTTGGCCGGTAGGGATATCCTTGTCTCAGTATGTAAAATGTAATGTAATGTAAAAAAATAAAAATAAATGTGATTAAATGTATGCACTCTACTGTAAGTCGCTCTGGATAAGAGCGTCTGCTAAACGACTAAAATGTAAATGTAAAATGTATGACAGTCACCCAGACTGTATAATCCACACCTGGTGTAAATCATGTCTATGACTGTCACCCAGACTGTATAATCCACACCTGGTGTAAATCATGTCTATGACTGTCACCCAGACTGTATAATCCACACCTGGTGTAAATCATGTCTATGACAGTCACCCAGACTGTATAATCCACACCTGATGTAAATCATGTCTATGACAGTCACCCAGACTGTATAATCCACACCTGATGTAAATCATGTCTATGACTGTCACCCAGACTGTATAATCCACACCTGGTGTAAATCATGTCTATGACAGTCACCCAGACTGTATAATCCACACCTGGTGTAAATCATGTCTATGACAGTCACCCAGACTGTAATCCACACCTGATGTAAATCATGTCTATGACTGTCACCCAGACTGTATAATCCACACCTGGTGTAAATCATGTCTATGACAGTCACCCAGACTGTATAATCCACACCTGATGTTAATCATGTCTGACTGTCACCCAGACTGTATAATCCACACCTGATGTAAATCATGTCTATGACTGTCACCCAGACTGTATAATCCACACCTGATGTTAATCATGTCTGACTGTCACCCAGACTGTATAATCCACACCTGGTGTAAATCATGTCTATGACTGTCACCCAGACTGTATAATCCACACCTGGTGTAAATCATGTCTATGACTGTCACCCAGACTGTATAATCCACACCTGGTGTAAATCATGTCTATGACAGTCACCCAGACTGTATAATCCACACCTGGTGTAAATCATGTCTATGACAGTCACCCAGACTGTAATCCACACCTGATGTAAATCATGTCTATGACTGTCACCCAGACTGTATAATCCACACCTGGTGTAAATCATGTCTATGACAGTCACCCAGACTGTATAATCCACACCTGATGTTAATCATGTCTGACTGTCACCCAGACTGTATAATCCACACCTGATGTAAATCATGTCTATGACTGTCACCCAGACTGTATAATCCACACCTGATGTTAATCATGTCTGACTGTCACCCAGACTGTATAATCCACACCTGGTGTAAATCATGTCTATGACAGTCACCCAGACTGTATAATCCACACCTGATGTTAATCATGTAATTGCCTCACTCCCCCTTCAACAGAGTGCAGATCAGATGTCAGTGTCTCACGCGTCACCGGTTCAGCGCTCTGTTAGCCGATCAGGTATACACCGATACAGTTCACCTGCAATCTCCTATCTCCTAATACAGACAACGCGGATGTTAGTTAACACAACGTGTGTGTGTGTGTATCAGACGCTCCGTCGTCTCCCAAGGCGGCGTCCCCTCCAGGCCTGAGTCAGAAACCCAACAGTTTCCTGTTCCGCACCTCGTCCCGCTGCAGCGTCAAGAGTCAGTTCTCCATCTCAGGCTCCACACAGAGTCTGGTAGAGGCAGGCCGCTCTGAGTCTCGCTCCGTGTTGAGACCAGACGTCGTACAGCTACGCAAGGTACGCTTTTTACGGTCTATCAATTTTAAGAGGCTTTATTTTGACATGTTAACGTTGCCAAAGCAAGTGAAATAGATACAAAAAAATTACAGTAAATGTTACTCACAAAAGTTCCAAAAGAATAAAGACATTTCAAATGTCATATGTCTATATACAGTGTTGTAATGATGTACAAAAGGGAAAATAAATATAGGTTGTATTTATTTATCTCCATCTCTCTGTATCTATCTCTTTCTCTGTATTTCTCTCTGTCCCCCCCCCCCCTCCATCTTTGTATTTCTCTCTGTCGTCCGTCCCCCCCCCCCTTCATCTCTGTCAGACTCTGGAGTCGAGGTTAAAGACCGTCCTGCCAGAGGATCTAGGTGAGGCGTTGTCCAATGGAACGGTCCTCTGCCAGCTGGCCAATCACGTGCGGCCTCGCGCTGTGTCTATCATCCACATTCCCTCCCCAGCAGTGGTAAGCCAATTCCAGACATTTACTGTCAAATTCTACTCAGTTTAGGATAAATAAATAGGCCTGGACTTGATTTGATCAGAAAGTGAACAATATGGTATTTGTTGTGATGATGTGTCTGTCTGTGAGTCTGTGTCAACTCTGTAGGTGTCTGTTAACACGGTGTGTCTGTTAACACGGTGTGTCTGTTAACACGGTGTGTCTGTTAACACGGTGTGTCTGTTAACACGGTGTGTCTGTTAACACGGTGTGTCTGTTAACACGGTGTGTCTGTTAACACGGTGTGTCTGTCTGTGAGTCTGTGTGAGTCTGTGTCAACTCTGTCGGTGTCTGTTAACACGGTGTGTCTGTCAACACGGTGTGTCTGTCAACACGGTGTGTCTGTCAACACGGTGTGTCTGTCAACACGGTGTGTCTGTCAACACGGTGTGTCTGTCAACACGGTGTGTCTGTCAACACGGTGTGTCTGTCAACACGGTGTGTCTGTCAACACGGTGTGTCTGTCAACACGGTGTGTCTGTCTGTGAGTCTGTGTCAACTCTGTCGGTGTCTGTTAACACGGTGTGTCTGTTATCACGGTGTGTCTGTTATCACGGTGTGTCTGTTAACACGGTGTGTCTGTTAACACGGTGTGTCTGTCTGTGAGTCTGTGTCAACTCTGTCGGTGTCTGTTAACACGGTGTGTCTGTTAACACGGTGTGTCTGTTAACACGGTGTGTCTGTTAACACGGTGTGTCTGTTAACACGGTGTGTCTGTCTGTGAGTCTGTGTCAACTCTGTAGGTGTCTGTTAACACGGTGTGTCTGTCAACACGGTGTGTCTGTCAACACGGTGTGTCTGTCAACACGGTGTGTCTGTCAACACGGTGTGTCTGTCAACACGGTGTGTCTGTCAACACGGTGTGTCTGTCAACACGGTGTGTCTGTCAACACGGTGTGTCTTGTGTAGTTGACTCTGCCTGATGTTCGGTCTCTCTGTCTCTTCAGCCAAAGCTGAGCACGGCCAAGTGTCGTCTCAACGTAGAGAACTTCATCTCTGCTTGCCGAAGGCTGGGGGTCCCTGAGGTAAGGACTCTTTCCTTTCCACCCTTTATTCCCTCCTTTTTTTTGTTCTTTCTGTGATTCATCACATGTCATGGTGTCCCCTTGGTCACGTATGTTAGTATTTCTCTCAGCTCTGAGATGATCCAGTTATGCTTTACAAAACTGTTTTTGTTAGCTACTTGTTGCATTGTCCTTCTGTGCTTGAAGCTAATTATGTTTGCCTTTGTGTCTCTCTGTTATGTCATCTTCATCTCTCTGTTATATGTCATCTTCATTTCTCTCTGTTATCTGTCATCTTCATTTCTCTCTGTTATCTGTCATCTTTATCTCTCTCTGTTATCTGTCATCTTCGTCATCTTCATCTCTCTGTTATCTGTCATCTTTATCTCTCTCTGTTATCTGTCATCTTTATCTCTCTCTGTTATCTGTCATCTTTATCTCTCTCTGTTATCTGTCATCTTTATCTCTCTCTGTTATCTGTCATCTTTATCTCTCTCTGTTATCTGTCATCTTTATCTCTCTCTGTTATCTGTCATCTTCATCTCTCTCTATCTGTCATCTTCATCTCTATCTGTCATCTTCCTCTCTATCAGACGGAGGTGTGTGTGTTGTCTGATGTGTATCTCTGTAAGCTGCCTGCTGTGCTGCGCTGTGTGGAGGCCCTGGTGAAATGTGAGGTAGAGGGGGACACCCCCTACAGCCCCTGCTCCTCACTGCTCTCAGAGGGCTTCTTGATCTTCTACAGCCTGGTCATGATCCTGCTGTACACACTCTACTACCATCTGGTCTCATAGATACTGAGGACCCTGTTCTACACTGTACTACCACCTGGTCTCATAGATACTGTGTGTGTGTGTGTGTGTGTGTGTGTGTGTGTGTGTGTGTGTGTGTGTGTGTGTGTGTGTGTGTGTGTGTGAGCACTCGGACTGATGTGAATTTGACCACCTAATGCGAACATTCACAGACAACCCGGACTTAAATAATCCACCATAAATTCCATAAAAACACACACACACACTCACGCAGCTGTCCTGGCATGAGGTATGCAGGGTGGGAGACGAGCCTCACAACACAGGAAGGACTGTCAGCTGCCCCCTCCAACCTCACAGCTGCTATCAAAATGTACCCAACGTCACAGTACACACACAGCCACAGCAGAGCACACTGTGTGTACGTACAACAGCTGGTGTGGTTGAGCACAACATGGAACCATGTGATTCATAAAATAACCGCTGAATTCATGTCCTTTTAAAGTTGAGAGATTGGCTCTGACCCATGTTTATGTTGTCTGAAATACCCTTTAGATAAAAGGGCCCTTTGAACATGACAACCTATGTGAATGATTAGCAGAGAAATACATTTGAGTTCATCCGTTACAGTTCTAATACAGAAACTCACATATATATTTTTAAAGGGCTTCCCTACATGACTGCTTTTACCCCTCTAATGCACAGCATGTCTCTGTCTGACGATGTTCTGACGATGTCCTGTCTGACGATGTTCTGACGATGTCCTGCCTGGCAATGTCCTGTCTCTGTGTCTGACGATGTCCTGTCTCTGTGTCTGACGATGTCCTGTCTCTGTGTCTGACGATGTCCTGTCTCTGTGTCTGACGATGTCCTGTCTCTGTGTCTGACGATGTCCTGTCTCTGTGTCTGACGATGTCCTGTCTCTGTGTCTGACGATGTCCTGTCTCTGTGTCTGACGATGTCCTGTCTCTGTGTCTGACGATGTCCTGTCTCTGTGTCTGACGATGTCCTGTCTCTGTGTCTGACGATGTCCTGTCTCTGTGTCTGACGATGTCCTGTCTCTGTGTCTGACGATGTCCTGTCTCTCTGTCTGACGATGTCCTGTCTCTCTGTCTGACGATGGATGTCCTGTCTCTGTGTCTGACAATGTCCTGTCTGACGATGTCCTGTCTCTCTGTCTGATGATGGATGTCCTGTCTCTGTCTGACGATGTCCTGTCTCCAGTGAGGGAAAACCCCTGTACTCAGAGAATTGGGGACACCCGTTGTAACCCTTGAGGCGATTAGAAAACAGGAAAGGACCACGTTTATCAAATAAGAGGACATTTTGTGACCTAGACTCCAACATTTTTCTGAAAGGATTAAGACATATTCTCATGGAAGCCATTTTGAGGAAATGAGACCAATCATTCGTGCCTGTTTATAACTGAGTGCCAGTAAGAGTACTCACTGACCAACGCCTTCCACTGGTTTCTGCCTGCCGTGTCTGACTGTGACCACCAGGGGGCGGTGTTGCTACACACTACATTACACCGACTGCTGTCCCCAATGCTTTTATGTCTAAAAACAGATGGTACAGAAACATTTCCAAGCTTGTAATGATTTATGGTAACTTCTTTTTGCTGTTTGTTTGGTCACCGGCTTAACATGCTTCATGTTTGTAAAAATGTAAACAACTAATTAAATTATTTTTTTCTGTCTTATTTATATATTTTTTAAGATTATGTTTTGTGTTTGTTTTTTTTTCTGTCTGTTGCAGTGCTTGGGAAAAGAGCTTTGGCCTCATAGATAAAAGCTAACTGAAATCAATTGGTTTAATTCGCTTCCTGATTGAGTCAGATTACTGGTTTTAGCCGTTCAATGGGACCACTTCTCCAAAGCTCGCACGAAATAAACATTTAGATAAAGATAATGGTTATTAGCTCGTATCTGTCAGATAATTAACTTAAGTCTGAATTAACTGTCATGTGTTCTGCTCTTACAGTTTAGGCACTACATTTCCCATCAGCCCTATTGTGTACAATGTTGCTGTGGGTACTCTTGGGAAGCTGTGTTTTTTTGTGTGAGCATTGTTGAGGCCTCTGCTTTCTCCAGCGTAAGGCTATGTCATAGCTACCTGAGTGCTCTGTGGAAACTCTTGATGTCCAAGCTAGTAGAGTTTGCCAGCTTGTGGTCTGGTTTGTTTTAGCCTTTTCAATGGGCACAATGAATGGGGAAGGAAATAGGGGTTATAACACGTAAGGTTAACAGGTTTATCAGAGAAAAGTCATGTTAACTAACTGACATTATGAAGCGTTTTTACTACATAAATCAAAATTCACAAAGCGACGTTAGCCGATGAAGGTTCTCATAGAACGAGACCTGTGTGTTACCGCAGACCTTATTTCGGGCAGATATCCAAAAACCCTACCAAAAACGCCATTTTGTTTTCCCCCCGTAGGCTTTGAGTTAGTGCCTACAAAAAGACCATTGTCAAAAATACTGAGGTGTAATACATTTTATATACACACACACACACACACACCCTGTAAATAGAAGGAAACATTTCACCTTGTATTTGAGGTGTGTCTCTTACTCCGAGGTGTCATCCTAATACTGTAATCAGGACTTTTTCATAGGACGGTGATGTATGCATATATTGATAGAGCTTAGTCACCTTGCATGAAGTAGGCAAGAAGAGCGGCCATTTTGGCGGCCCGGGCTAGGCGGTTCCAACTCCTCATCCTTCTACTCCCGTGTCCCTGAGGGATATGTAGAAATGTCCATTTCCTGTCTTTTTGTCTGTTACATCATTTTTGGCACATAACCACAGTCAGTCGTTGTTGGAATTGCATTTACGATTTAATGTTTCAACCAAAATGAGTTTTATAAAATGAAACTTAAAAAAAGGTGAAACCACCACCATATTCACTGGTTTAGAAATGAATTCTATTCTTTAAAATGTTAACTGAACAGAAATACTGTTGTATTTTGTAATATTTATATCATACCTATGTATTTAAATGAGTTTATATAAAATCTATAGTTTTTCCCCTCTGTAATGAAATTATTAAATAAGGAATTTAACCATTTTCGTGTGTCATCGTCTGCTTTTGAAGTCGGCTTTTTTGCTGCTAAAATGTTTTTTGTTTTGTAACTTGTATTCCTACCGTCAAGCTTTTGTTGCATTCTGCCCTGCGCTTCAAACTCTGCTCTGCCTTGTGGATACCAGGTGTACTACTGTCATTTGTGTGCTGCCCTCTAAGTGAAGAAGGTACGTTTGTGCAGCAGCTCACAGGACAGGTAATGATTGCACCATCGCTGCATGTTTGGACTGGGGTTAGTAGAGGCGGATAAATTACAGGGCTCTCAAGTCTTTCCTCGATTCCTTGTCCTTTCCTCTCCAGCCCTCTACTCATTTTTTAATTCATTTTTTATTAGATCGAACCAGGTTCTTTGCGTTGCAACCTGTGTTTATTCCCCTCCACCAAACCTCCCTACAATAATTGTCTTTTTATTTGATGCTCTACTGTCACTGGTCACAAGCTCCACCCACTGACAGAGATTTTATCCAATGAATCCCATTTGCCCTCAAACTCTGGTCACAAGCTCCACCCACTGACAGAGATTTTATCCAATGAATCCCATTTGCCCTCAAACTCCAATGAGCTCTCGGGGCTCTTTCAATTCATCTCTCCTCGATTCTGCTACTTCTCAAAATGCATTGGACTTTGGACCTTTTTCCTCCCAATACGATTTGAAGAGTCGAGGAGAGAGGAATCAGGAAGGCGAGATGGATTGAGAAAGAGCCCTCGCCTCTTTTGTAAGTTGAGCGGGAGCGGGAAGTGTATGTCCTCTAGGTTTTCCACTGATGATTTGAGAGGGTTGGGAGGAGAGGACGGGAGAATTCAAGAAAATACTTTTTAAAGCCCATTTTGTACCTTTTTTCTCCCCCTATGGTCTCAACTCAATCTTCTGCTCCATGGTGGATAAAGAAATGGGTACTTCATGTAGTGTGGTCCTTCTTTGAGCATGCAGTCGATGTGGTGCATGAGTGTACAAGTATTGAAGTTGTATGGTGTACGTCTGTGTGTTTTTGCTCCTTAAGTAACTGTGATTGTGTTACCGTAATGGTTGTTTTGACTACAGGTTAACAAGTCATTAGCTCGGTTGTATCAGATGTGCAGGGTAGCCTAGTGGTTAGAGCATTGAGCCAGTAACCGAAAGGTTGCAAGATCAAATCCCCGAGCTGACAAGGTACAAATCTGTCGTTCTGCCCCTGAACAAGACAGTTAAACTCACTGTTCCCCGGTAGGCCGTCATTGAAAATAAGAATTTGTTCATAACTGACTTGCCTTGTTAAATAAAGGCAAAAGAAATGTACAGTGTGTGTGACTTCTGTCCCTCTTCCCACCCTAGGACACCCTGTGTCCCTGCCAGCTGATCCTGGACGGTGAGGGTCTGTCGCGGGTCGCCCAGACCGCCCAAGCCCTGCTGGACCTCCCTGTGTCAGGACCCCGCCGTGCCGCTGCCCCAACCGGGCTGCCCCAACAACTGCCTGCTCAGAAGCTTACCAGCACCCAGTAGATATCAGTACAGAACCAAATATAATGCAGTCTGCTGTATGGGAGTCTGTCGTGTGTGTGTGTTTTCTTTCATTCTTTGCCCATGTCTGTTTTGCGGTCTAAACATCTGCATTTTAAGACGTAGCCTACAGGAAAATGGTACAACTTCCCCATAAGACTCAACTACACTGTCTCATTGTAGAATAAAATCTCAGGAAACTGTCCATGGTTTTGTATATGTGTTACTGTATTTGTCTACAGAGGGCCCCATTTCAACACAGACCTCCTCAGGTGCTAGAAGTTGTAGCCACATCACAATCAAACCTGCTGTTCTCAGAAAATGTTGGGGGGGGGTAAACCTGCTGTTCTCAGAAAATGTTGGGGGGGGGGGGTAAACCTGCTGTTCTCAGAAAATGTTGGGGGGGGGGGTAAACCTGCTGTTCTCAAATGTTGGGGGGGGGGGGGTAAACCTGCTGTTCTCAGAAAATGTTGGGGGGGGGTAAACCTGCTGTTCTCAGAAAATGTTGGGGGGGGGGTAAACCTGCTGTTCTCAGAAAATGTTGGGGGGGGGGTAAACCTGCTGTTCTCAGAAAATGTTGGGGGGGGGGTAAACCTGCTGTTCTCAGAAAATGTTGGGGGGGGGGGTAAACCTGCTGTTCTC
The DNA here is from genome assembly GCF_029448725.1 of Salvelinus fontinalis. Classification (NCBI taxonomy): domain Eukaryota; kingdom Metazoa; phylum Chordata; class Actinopteri; order Salmoniformes; family Salmonidae; genus Salvelinus; species Salvelinus fontinalis. The sequence goes on along the minus strand of NC_074679.1, from coordinate 40,326,637 downwards.
AGAAAATGTTGGGGGGGGGGGTAAACATGCTGTTCTCAGAAAATGTTGGGGGGGGGGGTAAACCTGCTGTTCTCAGAAAATGTTGTGGGGGGGGTAAACCTGCTGTTCTCAGAAAATGTTGGGGGGGGGGTAAACCTGCTGTTCTCAGAAAATGTTGGGGGGGGGGGGTAAACCTGCTGTTCTCAGAAAATGTTGGGGGGGGGGGGTAAACCTGCTGTTCTCAGAAAATGTTGTGGGGGGGGTAAACCTGCTGTTCTCAGAAAATGTTGGGGGGGGGGGGGTAAACCTGCTGTTCTCAGAAAATGTTGGGGGGGGGGGTAAACCTGCTGTTCTCAGAAAATGTTGGGGGGGGGGGGGTAAACATGCTGTTCTCAGAAAATGTTGGGGGGGGGGGGGTAAACCTGCTGTTCTCAGAAAATGTTGGGGGGGGGTTAAACCTGCTGTTCTCAGAAAATGTTGGGGGGGGGGGTAAACATGCTGTTCTCAGAAAATGTTGGGGGGGGTAAACCTGCTGTTCTCAGAAAATGTTGGGGGTGGGGGGTAAACCTGCTGTTCTCAGAAAATGTTGGGGGGGGTAAACCTGCTGTTCTCAGAAAATGTTGGGGGGGGGTAAACCTGCTGTTCTCAGAAAATGTTGGGGGGGGGGGTAAACCTGCTGTTCTCAGAAAATGTTGGGGGGGGGTAAACCTGCTGTTCTCAGAAAATGTTGGGGGGGGGGTAAACATGCTGTTCTCAGAAAATGTTGGGGGGGGTAAACCTGCTGTTCTCAGAAAATGTTGGGGGGGGGGTAAACCTGCTGTTCTCAGAAAATGTTGGGGGGGGGTTAAACCTGCTGTTCTCAGAAAATGTTGGGGGGGGGGTAAACCTGCTGTTCTCAGAAAATGTTGGGGGGGGTTAAACCTGCTGTTCTCAGAAAATGTTGGGGGGGGGTAAACCTGCTGTTCTCAGAAAATGTTGGGGGGGGGGGTTAAACCTGCTGTTCTCAGAAAATGTTGGGGGGGGGGGGTTAAACCTGCTGTTCTCAGAAAATGTTGGGGGGGGGTTAAACCTGCTGTTCTCAGAAAATGTTGGGGGGGTAAACCTGCTGTTCTCAGAAAACGTCAGAGAGGACGGAATAATGTTCCCCTTTAATTAATCATCTGTCGCTTGAATCATGAACCAATTACCAGTGGAGACTAATTATCAATCAGCAGTAATTGCTCCGTCGCACTCCCGATGGCGGAACTGGTCTGCAGGCTTATCACATCCCTTGTATAAGACACACACCGCGCACACATTCCCTGTCTCTCTCTCTCTCGCTCTATGTCTCTCTCTCTCTCTCTATGTCTCTCTCTCTCACTCTATGTCTCTGTGTGTGTGTGTGTGTCTCTCAGTCCCCACTCTGTGTTGAGAGACAGAGATAAGAGCCTGTCTATTCCTCTCACGTCCCGGGCGGAAGCCCCCACGAGAGCCCGGCGTGTTGCTCGTAAGCGCCGTGTCGGAGAGTGGAGTGTCTCTCTGACATTTATCGGCTGTAATTGAAGCCGTGAATGAACCCCCACCCGTACACGTACTCAAGCGTCATGGAAACCGGGGTACTGCGGTCCAACCTCATTTGTGTTAGGAAACTACGCCATATTTATATTAATACAGATTTAGGACAGGGATATCATTAGATTTAGGATAGGGATATCGTTTAATTTAGGGTAAGGATATCAGTAGATTTAGGATAGGGATATCATTAGATTTAGGGTAAGGATATCATTAGATTTGGGGTAAGGATATCAGTAGATTTAGGATAGGGATATCATTAGATTTGGGGTAAGGATATCATTAGGTTTAGGATAGGGATATCGTTAGATTTAGAATAGGGATATCGTTAGATTTAGGATAGGGATATAAGATTTATTGCCGGTTTTTGGAGCACCAAGACTTGTGATGGGTTTAAATTTGCAGCATCTTGTCTGGTGCTATTATCCTTTTGAAAAAGGTTATTAAAGATGGAACGAGGTGTTATGGTTCAGATAGGGGTCAAATACGAGGTCGCACAAGATATCATTAGTGCTTCTTCAGTTTCATTCGGCTGAGTCTTTACTGAATACATGAACAGAAATCCTATCAGCATGGGAAGATATTGACACAGATGTATTGTTCAATAACAAACTATTTTACTTGTGGATTATTAGCTTTTCAAAACATTCACAATTAAATTGTACGATGCTGTGTGTAAAATTGCAAACAAACGTTCCATGGCTGTAGTTTACGTAAATCTCCGAGTCTCCACAACACTCTTGAACAGTGTCAAACAAACTCTTTGGGCAGCATTGGGTAAGTCCATACCGTCCTGGAATCAACCTCAAGATCAACTTCAAATTGCTCTTTATCTTTTACCTTCACCACGTATACTTTATTTTATTTTTTATTTCTCCGTTATTTTACCAGGTAAGTTGACTGAGAACACGTTCTCAATTACAGCAACAACTTGGGGAATAGTTACAGGGGAGAGGAGGGGGATGAATGAGCCAATTGTAAACTGGGGATTATTAGATGACCGTGATGGTTTGACCTGTATGGGTTTTACCTGTATATGGTCCATTCAAGCCAGATCTCATACAGGTCTGTTGTGTATGTTGTGTAGGCTTAGTGTGTGTTGTTCACCTTCCATAGACAGGCTAGCTGGCTCTGATTTGGTTGGGTTGGGTATGTTGTGGAGGCTTAGTGTGTGTTATTCACCTTCCATAGACAGGCTAGCTGGTTCTGACTTGGTTGGGTTGTGGAGGCTTAGTGTGTGTTGTTCACCTTCCATAGACAGGCTAGCTGGTTCTGACTTGGTTGGGTTGTGTATGTTGTGGAGGCTTAGTGTGTGTTATTCACCTTCCATAGACAGGCTAGCTGGCTCTAACTTGGGTGGGTTGTGTAGGCTTAGTGTATGTTGTTCACCTTCCATAGACAGGCTAGCTAGCTCTAACTTGGGTGGGTTGTGTAGGCTTAGTGTGTGTTGTTCACCTTCCATAGACAGGCTAGCTGGTTCTGACTTGGTTGGGTATGTTGTGGAGGCTTAGTGTGTGTTGTTCACCTTCCATAGACAGGCTAGCTGGTTCTGACTTGGTTGGGTTGTGTATGTTGTGGAGGCTTAGTGTGTGTTATTCACCTTCCATAGACAGGCTAGCTGGCTCTAACTTGGGTGGGTTGTGTAGGCTTAGTGTGTGTTGTTCACCTTCCATAGACAGGCTAGCTAGCTCTAACTTGGGTGGGTTGTGTAGGCTTAGTGTGTGTTGTTCACCTTCCATAGACAGGCTAGCTGGTTCTGACTTGGTCGGGTATGTTGTGGAGGCTTAGTGTGTGTTATTCACCTTCCATAGACAGGCTAGCTGGTTCTGACTTGGTTGGGTATGTTGTGTAGGCTTAGTGTGTGTTGTTCACCTTCCATAGACAGGCTAGACAGGAATCTGAAGGGGTGTAGGGCCTAGGGGGGCAGGGAGAATCTGGAGGGGTGTAGGGCCTAGGGGGGCAGGGAGAATCTGGAGGGGTGTAGGGTCTAGGGGGGCAGGGAGAATCTGGAGGGGCGTAGGGTCTAGGGGGGCAGGGAGAATCTGGAGGGGCGTAGGGCCTAGGGGGGCAGGGAGAATCTGAAGGAGCGTAGGGCCTAGGGGGGCAGGGAGAATCTGAAGGGGCGTAGGGCCTAGGGGGGGCAGGGAGAATCTGAAGGGGCGTAGGGCCTAGGGGGGGCAGGGAGAATCTGAAGGGGTGTAGGGCCTAGGGGGGGCAGGGAGAATCTGAAGGGGCGTAGGGCCTAGTGGGGCAGGGAGAATCTGGAGAGTGTCTCTCACGTTTTCTCTCTCGCACACATAAACCTTGATGTAACACTCGCTGACTCTTCGGACGAGGGTTGTCAAACCCTGGTATGGATTGTCTGCATTATTCTGAGGGGTCTTCTTTCAGTGAGGTCATCGAAGCTGAGGAAGCCTGGGATTGGGTGACGGTAGAGGACCACTTGACAGAGGGTGGGGTGTCGAGGGAGAGGGACGTCGCCGTGGAAACAATTGCCAAAAACATCAGGGTGAGGCATCTCCTGCGGCCTGTAGAGCTGAGGCATCTGCTGCAGGACCTGAGGAGAGTTAATAGGAAAAGTATGAGATAAACCAGGGTTTCTCAAACTGAGTTACTGCAGGGAGTCTGCGGCTAAGGGTGGCAGGTAGCCTAATGGTTAGAGCATTGGGCCAGTAACTGAAAAGTCCCTGAGCTGACAAGGTAAAAATCTGTCGTTCTGCCCCTGAGCAAGGCAGTTAACCCACTGTTCCCCGGGCGCCGAAGACGTGGATGGTGATTAAGGCAGCTCCCCGCACCTCTCTGATTCAGAGGGGTTGGGTTAAATGCGGAAGACACATTTAAATTGAATGCATTCAGTTGTACAACTGACTAGGTATCCCGCCTTTCCCTAGATCTCAATATATATATATATATATCAAAAAATATTACTAACAACAACAATTTAAATGGATTTTGGCCAAGGGATCTGTGGAATAAATTTAGAGTGTGGAACACAATACAGTGTAGTATTATTAATCTACAATGTATCTTCTTCAACCTGGGCAACATGGGCCTGGGAGGCTTAAAGAAATATTGCTATCCACAGTAAAAATGTTCAGCTCAATAATTATTGTATTCCCAAAGATAATTTTAAAAACATAAATGCAATGTAATTTAAGCTTTAAATCTGCAAAGTTCTCTTTGTTTCATGATGAAATTTGTAGAATAGCAGAATATTGGGATAGCGGATAGCCTAGTTAGAGCGTTGGGCCAGTAACCGAAAGGTTGCTGGATCGAATCCCCGAGCTGACAAAGTAAAAATCTGTTGTTCTGCCCCTGAACAAGGCAGTTAAGGATCTGCCCCTTTTTTTCAATTTTCGCCTAAAATGACAAACCCAAATCAAGCTGCCTATAGCTCAGGCCCTGAAGCAAGGATATGCATATTATTTGTACAATTTTAAAGGAAACACCTTGAAGTTTGTGGAAATGTAAAAGGAATGTAGGAGAATATAACACAATAGATCTGGTAAAAGATAATACAAAGAAAAAACCAACCGTTCTTTTGTACTTTTTTTTGTACCATCTTTGACATGCAAGAGAAAGTTTTAGACTGATCCAATGAACCATTGCATTTATGTTCAAAATGTTGTATCAAGACTGCCCAAATGTGCCTAATTTGTTTATTAATAACTTCATGTTCAAATTTGTGCACTCTCCTCTAACAATAGCATGGTATTCTTTCACTGTAATAGCTACTGTAAATTGCACAGTGCAGTTAGATTAACAAGAATTTAAGCTTTCTGCCAATATCAGAGATGTCTATGTCCTGGGAAATGTTCTTGTTACTTACAACCTCAAGCTAATCGCATTAGCTTACGTTAGCTCAACCGTCCCGTGGAAGGGACACCGATCCCGAAGAAGTGTTTTAACCCACTGTTCCCTGGTAGGCCGTCATTGTAAATAAGAATTAGTTCTTAACTGACTTGACTAGTTAAATAAAAAAAATAAAAACATCTATGCCCCATGACAAAAATGTGTAAAATTGCATGAAATGAGCTTGAAAACTTAATTGTAAAATGTTCCTTCCTAGGGCCTGAGACTTGCACTGCTGAAGTCATAGTAAAACTTCTATGCTATTTTTTTTTACCTCACTCGGGGTGTGTTTTGATTATGAGGGGGGTCCCTGATGAATTTCCTATAACTAAAAGGGTCTCCCCGGTCCTGGTAGTTTGACAACCCCTCTACACTACATCCTCCAAGCTTGCATTTCCTTTTCATGCTTGGGACAATTTGGACTGTAGATGGGTTGGCTGGGGTGGTTCTGTCGTCGTTTGGACTGGCCTGTTCTACCTCCTGGACTGTAGATGGGTTGGCTGGGGTGGTTCTGTCATCGTTTGGACTGGCCTGTTCTACCTCCTTGTAAGGCTGTCTGTAGCCAGGGTTCCGACAGGCGCTTGACCACACAGACGACAAAGGGTTCATAATACAACATACAGTAGATAAGATGAGCATCAACATCCTAAAAACAAACCTCTTTTAAGGTCTGTTTAAGATGTCAATCAATCAAGTTCACAACACAAGTTATAGCCCAAAAAGCGCCCTCTGTCCTCAACAGGTTATAGCGAAGTGAAAACATCGCCCTCTGTCCTAAACAGGTTATAGCGAAGTGAAAACAGCGCCCTCTGTCCTCAACAGGTTATAGCCCAAAAAGCGCCCTACAAGATGGTAGACATGTTTGAATAACGCTGCTTTCGTAGCCAAGTGGAAAGTGGAAATTTACCAAGTACGACTGGGACAAATCCACTTTACGCTGCTCCAACTGGTAGTTACTATCATCCTGAACTCCCACTTCTACCACATTCTGACCTCTGACCTCACCTACTAAGGAAATTACAACCACGATGATTGTACTTTTAGTTTATGGTTTACGCAACTTGTTGGCCATTAGCCAATCAGCGTGTCTCTATGAGTTCAAAGCACGTGGATGCATTCAAGTGTGGCCCGTGTGGCTCAGTTGGTAGAGCATGGCGCTTGCAACGCCAGGGTTGTGGGTTCGATTCCCATGGGGGGCCAGTACAAAAAAAAAAAAAAAAAAAAAAAAGTATGAATGTATGTACTTGTAAGTCGCTCTGGATAAGAGCGTCTGCTAAATGACTTAAATGTATTTACGACTTCACAACTGGTATATTCCCACCTCCCACTGAGTTACAAAAAGAGCAATAGAAGTATCTCACTGAATAAGACTAAATCTGTGTTCCAATACCATACTAACATACTGTATACTACATACTTAGTGAGTATATACCATATACTATTAGTTCATTTTTTTGTATACTGTAAACTTACGGTATCTGTCTAGCGCTTCGCCTGTCTACTGGAAGTTGATGCTGTTGCTATGCAACCTTTTGCTAGCTTGTTAGGATAACAAATGACAAGTTAGACATTTTATGATTTTGGGTGTGTTCGTTGGGTGTGTTCGTAAATTCAATCTGGAGTACCAGAGTGCGCTCTGGGCGTTTGTAAATCCAGAACGTTGTCAGATTGTCCGTTCGTAAATTAAGAGTGTTTCGCTATCGGAGCGGTCAGAGTGCACACTGGACACTCTAGCTGACGGGGGTTGATCTGAGGCAGTCAAGCACCCAACCTCACTGGCTAATGTTGGCTAGCTACTTCTAGACACAAATGAGAGAACACCTCACTCTGACCACTTTACTCGCCCTAGCAGAGCTGGTTAGGCTGTTTTCATAATGAGAGAACACCTCACTCTGACCACTTTACTCGCCCTAGCAGAGCTGGTTAGGCTGTTTTCATAATGAGAGAACACCTCACTCTGACCACTTTACTCGCCCTAGCAGAGCTGGTTAGGCTGTTTTCATAATGAGAGAACACCTCACTCTGACCACTTTACTCGCCCTAGCAGAGCTGGTTAGGCTGTTTTCATAATGAGAGAACACCTCACTCTGACCACGTTACTCGCCCTAGCAGAGCTGGTTAGGCTGTTTTCATAATGAGAGAACACCTCACTCTGACCACGTTACTCGCCCTAGCAGAGCTGGTTAGGCTGTTTTCATAATGAGAGAACACCTCACTCTGACCACGTTACTCGCCCTAGCAGAGCTGGTTAGGCTGTTTTCATAATGAGAGAACACCTCACTCTGACCACGTTACTCGCCCTAGCAGAGCTGGTTAGGCTGTTTTCATAATGAGAGAACACCTCACTCTGACCACGTTACTCGCCCTAGCAGAGCTGGTTAGGCTGTTTTCATAATGAGAGAACACCTCACTCTGACCACTTTACTCGCCCTAGCAGAGCTGGTTAGGCTGTTTTCATAATGAGAGAACACCTCACTCTGACCATTTTACTCGCCCTAGCAGAGCTGGTTAGGCTGTTTTCATAATGAGAGAACACCTCACTCTGACCACGTTACTCGCCCTAGCAGAGCTGGTTAGGCTGTTTTCATAATGAGAGAACACCTCACTCTGACCATTTTACTCGCCCTAGCAGAGCTGGTTAGGCTGTTTTCATAATGAGAGAACACCTCACTCTGACCACTTTACTCGCCCTAGCAGAGCTGGTTAGGCTGTTTTCATAATGAGAGAACACCTCACTCTGACCACTTTACTCGCCCTAGCAGAGCTGGTTAGGCTGTTTTCATAATGAGAGAACACCTCACTCTGACCACTTTACTCGCCCTAGCAGAGCTGGTTAGGCTGTTTTCATAATGAGAGAACACCTCACTCTGACCACTTTACTCGCCCTAGCAGAGCTGGTTAGGCTGTTTATGTTATCCAGAGCGTTGGTGACTGTACTGCTGGCAACAATGTAATTACACTTTTTTTTTTTTTTTGCAGATGTTTACTGACACCGGCCATATTCAACGGGTGTTGAGTATTCGTAAATTCATCAGATATTCTGCGCTCTGGCACACTCACACGAGAGTGCTCTGAAATCGGAGTAGATAGCCAGAATTAACAATGTCCATTAAAACGCACAACGACTATACCACTTAGCTAAGAATGATGTGAATAATCGAGTCAATAAACGTTGGGTAGTTACATTTTTACATCTTTTTAAACATTTTAGTCATTTAGCAGACGCTCTTATCCAGAGCGACTTACAGTAGAGTGCATACATTTTACATTTTATTACATCTACATACTGAGACAAGGATATCCCTACCGGCCAAACCCTCCCTAACCCGGACGACGCTATGCTAATTGTGCGTCGCCCCACGGACCTCCCGGTCGCGGCCGGCTGCGACAGAGCCTGGGCGCGAACCCAGAGACTCTGGTGGCGCAGCTAGCACTGCAATGCAGTGCCCTAGACCACTGCGCCACCCGGGAGGCCCTACACTGAGGTTTTTGTGGTCTAAACTATTCACAATCACAGCTCATGCTGTGGGTTTGCTCAGTCTGAAGAGGATTTTCTTAGGAGGGGCTTTTATTCGTAACAGTAGAAGTGGCGGTTGCATGACGCCTGATCATGTCTGTGCTCACAGGGGCGGGCCAATGACTTAGTTAAACTTGAAAGGGAATACAATTCTCTCACATTAAAGGTTTAACATCACATTACATCGTTTCACAAATAGTTTAATCTTTACTCATAAGAAATGTACGACCTGAGATAACAGAACCAGGGTGTAGGAGAGAGAGAGAGAGGGGGAAGCCAAAATCTATACCCAGGAAGGGCCACGTCATGACATAGCTAACATACCGCTGGTACCTACTGCTGTAATGCTATGCGTTTTGTAAGGATATCGTAGCTAACAAATTGTCAGCCAATGGAACTTATTTGAAAAGTCATGACTTTATTACATCGCTCAACATTTTGTTAACATTTGTCATAATTTGTATCCGCTCTTGTTGGACTTTAGCTGCGTATTTTCCGCCATTTTCTTCTTCTTCTTCTTCTGTGGATTTTATATGGCGGTTGGCAACCGACTTTAAGGTGCATTACCGACACCAACTGGACTGGAATGTGGACCAGAGACAGTGAAGGTCTGAATACTCCCCGAGGAAACTAAACACATAATTAAATACTACATCCCCTGGATATTTCTCCAGCAGTTCACTTAATCCTGTCTCTTCAACCCCATTACTCCTTAAATCTAATAACAATTGCTCCCCTTCTCTCATATTTTTCTGGCACTGAAATAGAACATGTTCCACTGTCTCCATCTCCACCTGACAATGATCACACCTCCCAGTCTTTTTCCCCACCACTTCCAATGTACTATTGAGCCTTGTGTGTCCCAGTCTCAGCCTTCTGACGACACTTTCCTCCCTTCTCTCGGCCTGAGGACCGCCCTTCCCCAACGTTGTCCTGGATCTTATACAGGTGTCTTCCCTTTCTCTCCTTGTTCCACAACTCTTGCCACTTATTTTTATCCCCTGTTCTTATTAACCCCTTGGCTTCTGCTTTACTGATTTTGACAATTCCATCTCAACATTAGGATGTTTAATAACAGCCTGCTTGGCAATAATATCCACTTCCTCATTCTCCTCTACTCCCACATGAGCTGGTACCCAGAGGAACGTCACGAATACCCCCATTTTCTTCAAATCTGAAAACGCTATGAAGCTACGCCCATTTTCTGAAGAATTGCATTATGGGCCATAAAAGCACAGGAATAGTGTCCACTGCTTGTAAGCTTTGTATTTTTTTGGCTAATTAATACGACATCCTGGAACCTTTGGCATACTAACTATATCCATACAATGACCAATAAGCATACTATATACTTAATTCACGTCACAAATAGTACGGTTAGTGAGGTTAGCATGAGTATTCGAACACAATTTAAGTCTGTGTTTACACAGGCAGCCAATTTCTGATCTTTTTTTCCACTAATTGGTCTTTTGACCAATCACATCAGATCTCTTTCATATGATTGGTCAAAAGACCAATTACTGAAAAATATGATAATAATTGGTCTGCCTGTGTAAACGCGGCCCTGGAGATCTCAGCTGATTAAAATGCACGTCACCGTCAAGAAAAGATGAATCAACTGCTTCAGTAGGGATATGATTTGGTTTTAGTAATTTAGTTGACAAAGGGACAATGCATATTAATCAACATTTCAGTTTACACATCAATGTAAATGTTTAAACTATTTAAGCTAATTTACATCTGATAATTACATTTTTTTGTGGAGTTGTAGGTATAATTATTTCTGTGTTGGTGGGTTCTGAGCATACGGTCTCTTTAAGAGGGCAGAAATTACACAAAGCAGGTTAGCTCTGTTTGACAACCCCTGCTGAATACACTAGATCCTCTATGCTTACATTTCCTTTTCATGCTTGGGACAATACTCTTTTGTTACTGACCAGGTGCCATTTGGCTGCAGGGGTATGCTGGGGTGGTTCTGGCATCATTTGGTCTGGTCTGTTCTACCTCCACATCAGGCCACCTCAGGAGTGACAGTGGGTCATTGTAAGAAAGCAGTACTGAGTAAACCTAATAGCTATATCACTACAGGTGCTTCCCAAAAGTTTAGTGGCTTCCTCTTCTCCTGTCCTCTGTCTGAACTGACGTGATAGAATTGGACAGGTGAAAGCAGAATCCTGACAGGAATCCACTACACTGCCTATTGAGATCAGTGCAGAGAGAAGATGAGAGGACACTATTTCAAACTGTTGTACCTGTAAATTGAGGAAAATTCCATTGGTTGTGATGAAACATGACATCGTCCTGAGGCGGCCTCATGTTCCTGCCGTGAACTACAGAGCGAGAGAACGAGAGCAGTAGATGAATCCTGAATCCCGGCAGTGCTGTAGAACGGTAGCACCACAGGATTTAACAGAACACACAGAAGACGACTAGAACACAAACGTATTCTATACAACTCTATGGGTAGTCTTCTATACAACTCTATGGGTAGGGCTGTGAACAAGGGGAAGCAGAGAGGAACTACCTGCATTTTGTGGAACAAGTAAGGTGAAAGGATAAACATATATGATTAGAAATAAATGTCTAAGTAAAGGACAATAATTAGATAGGCATTTCTTTATTATATTCATGAGAAATGAAGACTAGTGATTAATGATTATGACCTATGTAATATTAAGCACATTGCTTATCTTTACAACAGGAATATTGCCTACCTGGCTGGCATGAAAATGAACCACAGGAAAAGCGTCCTCCATGAGCTATTTCAGTGCATAGATGACATGTATTTTCCCCCCTGGCCCTGTTTCCAGACAGGTGCATGATAATGGTCTATTCAAAATCAAAACTAATTTCAGATGTTTAAGTAAAGACAAGATTAAATTAAGAATAGTTTGATGGGTGACAATATTAGCCGATCACTTGTGAAGGATGCCCAGCTTAAGGCAAGAAACAACGTTTTTTTTTTTGGTGCAACTTTTTCAAATCATAGTCACACACCTCATGTATCCTAAATGTTTAAATAAGGTTTGTATCACAAGTTAAGTGGACAGATAACTTCTTAAAATTAAGCACATGAATCCTCTTTACAACAGGGTGTAAAGCCTAACGCCTGGATCACACCGATAGCGATAGAATCATAGCGTAAAATATTACGCAGCATCATCTGGATATGTTTGTCAACCGATGAAATTAATCATGTAACAATTAACTCATTAGGATTTGGGGCACCATGAGATCAGTCGAGTTACCATCTCCCGAATTCAACTCTAAAAGATCTTTACCTATCACAACCATAAAACAGTCAACGTATTAATCACAACCTCGTATCATAAAATCATTTTGAACAGATCCTAACCTCCTTGCATCTGCAAAAACCCCAGCCATACTTGTGATTCAGTTACAACACAAATTGGTTTAATTATTTATTTACTACTTAATTAAATGATAACACAGAATAACATACACAGTTAATACATTAGGAAAAGGTCCCTAGCGGACTGACACAATATGGTTTGCTTTTTACAAAAGGATATGGAGAGGGAGGTTGAGAGAGAGAGAAAAAGACAATTATCTTTGATACATTTTAGAAACTATTCTCCCGTTTGGAGTAAGAAATCATGAATGTATTTACGTGTGAATACCTTCGTTCGCCGTTTCTCTGTCGGAATGAGGCCTTGTTAGTAAGGGTGTTGGGCCTTTCAGCGACACCCTTGTAAGGCTCTGATTGTCCTAATGGGTTCCCCCCTCCCCCGTCTTCTACTGTTGCTCACTCTGGAAGATGCTCCTTCGGAAGATAGGCTAGCCAGCCGTGTCGAAGGTTCCCATTGGTGATGAGAGTAGTAAAATACAGTGAATTGAGAAGAGTAGTAGAGTAGTCCCACTTAAAATGTGCTTTTCTAGATATTTGACTAAGAACAGTGATTATCTGAGGGGAGTTTTCTTCTCCACCTCGTGTTGGTATTCAGGGTTCAAACCACTTTACAGGCGCATCTGCAGCCTGGCGATGTTCTGGTGTCAATGTTAATTTCTTTACCAATCCTTTTATGCATTCTGGTCGAAAGGAACAGTTCCCTCAGGCTGACACACATCTCTGACCTCACTTGGGGCGTGGCTACTTACTGTGCAAAGTTTATAGGAGACAAATGATCTCATGGCTCCTAAAATCACATTCCTATCTTAACAAAAATACTTTCATAATTGTTCATATTTCATGCACAACGTAAAGAATGAAGACCTCGTACATGTAGTGGGTATACTTTCCAAGTTACATTAGTTCCTTTATAACACTTTTAATGACATCACAAAATAACAACCCATATGACATGATTATTCTTTAGCTCGCCTCTGACCATTCCTCACGTTCTTATGTCAGAAATATCGTTCCAGTATTCGCTTGTAGAACGTGTTAAGAGTTTCGGCAGGAAAAATGTCTCTGTGTAGACAAAGGATCATTCCTACAATACACATCACCATCATAACCAGACTACAGTACACATCACCATCATCACCAGACTACAGTACACATCATCATCATCATCATCACCAGACTACAGTACACATCATCATCACCAGACTACAGTACACATCATCATCATCATCATCATCATCACCAGACTACAGTACACATCACCACCATCCTCACCAGACTACAGTACACATCACTCTCACCAGACTACAGTACACATCACCACCATCCTCACCAGACTACAGTACACATCACCATCATCCTCACCAGGCTACAGTACACATCACTCTCACCAGACTACAGTACACATCACCACCATCATCATCACCAGGCTACAGTACACATCACCACCATCCCCACCAGGCTACAGTACACATCACAACCATCCCCAGACTGCAGTACACATCACTCTCACCAGACTACAGTACACATCACCACCATCCCCAGACTACAGTACACATCACCACCATCCCCAGGCTACAGTACACATCATCCTCACCAGACTACAGTACACATCACCATCATCATCACCAGACTACAGTACACATCACCATCATCCTCACCAGACTACAGTACACATCACCAGACTACAGTACACACCACCGGACTACAGTACACACCACCAGACTACAGTACACACCACCAGACTACAGTACACACCACCAGACTACAGTACACACCACCAGACTACAGTACACACCACCAGACTACAGTACACACCACCAGACTACAGTACACATAGCCTGCAGCCTTTGGCGGAACCACAAGTCCAGCGCGTAGGAGTCCGCTAACCTGCTGCTGTAGAAGGTTAGCGCCGATCACATCTTTGCGCAGCATCATCAGGCCCATGTGTGCGATCTGTGGAGAGGGTGGGGAGGATGCAGAGAGGCTATGGGGACTCTAGAACTGGAAATATATAAATACTAAAATAAGTATTTAAAATAATATATTTATCCTGGTGTTATTGCTTTGTGAGCCCTAAATGCCAGCATACTAAGAACAACATATTAGAAGATGTGAAGTTGACTCATGGAGTTTGCAAAGCACCTATAGCTTCATTGTCTATCAGTGTGTTGCTACAGTCTCACATACTGACTACAGTACCATGGTTACCGAATGTCAGTCAGTAACAAAAATATATTCTCTCTTTCTGATTGGTCACCCATTTACCTCAGGAACCTGAAAGCCACCAATGTGATCTTCTTGCCCAGTGGCATGACCAGGTTCCACACTGTGAGACATTCTGGAAGCATGCCGGCTTTGATCTGTTCAAATCATTTACGGAGGTTCTCTCTGTATTGTGGAAACCCCCTTTTCGACCATACCTGTGACAGACAAAGCGACACGTCATCAACACCCTCACGAAAACAACTTCAGAAACATTGGAAGAAATTATGCAAGGGAATCTTTAAGAAAATGATTATGTAAATAAAATGAATCAATTGATGCAGATCGGCCTACATAAGCATCTAAAACCGATTAAAAATCTAGGCTATTCAATGTGAATATCATAGGAACACTTCTGCAGTTCTGCTATGCTCTACCTCTTGACAAATAGTTCAATATTTCTCCTCTAAACTAGAGAAAACATCGTCAAGCCTGAAATTGGTTGATGATGCGAAACTATGTGATTCCTTTTTGATTTTCCACTCTTTGGCAGAACTAAAGGGCCCTCAGGCTCCAGGTAGAGTGATTCCATTCAGTCTGTACATAATTAATCACACACTCATCTCTTTCTCTCTCGCTCGCTCACTCTCCCTCTCTCTCACCCTGACGGAGCAGCAACAACTACGAGACTGAACTTTAATCAAATTTGATGCAAACCAAGTGATTACTGAGAAGGATCTGTAAGGTAGGTAAAGGACTGTCAATACTAGGCTACACTGTTGTCATCATGGCCAGAGTGATGCTGTGAGCTGATTCAAATGTCACAAGACACATTTAAGACTTTCAAATGGACAAACTGATTATCATTTTTTTTTTATACCTGTTATGGCTGCAGGCCGGTGTCGGTACACTTATGACAACAGCCCGTCCAAGTGCAGGGCGCGAAATTCAAAAGATATTTTTTAGAAATATTTAACTTTCACACATTAACAAGTCCAATACAGCAAATGAAAGATAAACATCTTGTGAATCCAGCCAACATGTCCGATTTTTTAAATGTTTTACAGCGAAAACACCACGTATATTTATGTTAGCTCACCACCAAATACAAAAAAGCACAGACATTTTTCACAGCACAGGTAGCATGCACAAAACCAACCAAACTAACCAAGAACCAACCAAACTAACCAAGAAACAACTTCATCAGATGACAGTCTTATAACATGTTATACAATAAATCTATGTTTTGTTCGAAAGATTTGCATATTTGAGGTATAAATCATAGTTTTACATTGCAGCTACAATCGGAAATAGCACCGAAGCAGCTAGAACAATTACAGAGACCAAATTGAAATAGCTAAATACTCATCATAAAACATTTCTGAAAAATACATGGTGTACAGCAAATGAAAGACAAACATCTTGTGAATCCAGCCAATATTTCTGATTCTTTAAGTGTTTTACAGCGAAAACACAATTTAGCATTATATTAGCTTACTACAATAGCCAACCACACAACCCCATTCATTCAATTCAACGTTAGCGATGGCGAATAAACGAGCAAAAGATATTATTTTTTTCACTAACCTTCATAAACTTCATCAGATGACAGTCCTATAACATCATATTACACAATACATATATGGTTTGTTCGAAAATGTGCATATTTAGAGCTGAAATCCGTGGTTATACATTGTGAAAACTTAGCATCTTTTTCCCAGAATGTCCGGATATATTTCTGACACTCACCTATTCTGACCAAATAACTATTCATAAACTTTACTAAAAAATACATGTTGTATAGGAAATGATAGATACACTAGTTCTTAATGCAATCGCCGTGTTAGAATTCTAAAAATAACTTAATTACGACATGCAGCTTACGTTATTGCGAGAGAGCGGCCAAAATCTGGGCGCAAACTAAAAGTAAACATGTTCGACAGATATATGAAATAACATCATAAATGGGTCCTACTTTTGATGATCTTCCATCAGAATGTTGTACAAGGGGTCCTTTATCCAGAACAATCGTTGTTTGGTTTTAGAATGGCATTTTTCCCTCTCGAATGAGCAAGCAAATCTAGCCAAGTGGCGCTAAGCTCTCCTTCGTCACCAAACGCAAAGAACGCAACACGCCTAAACTCCCGAAAAGATTTCAATAATCTAATAAAACTATATTGAAAAAACATACTTTACGATGATATTATCACATTTATCAAATAAAATCAAAGCCGGAGATATAAGACGTCTATAACGAATGCTTTTCAGAAGCCAATACTGGTGACCTTTATGCGCTTCCTGAACAAAGGAATTCTGGGGTCATGTCATTCCAAGCTCTCTCTTTTGACCATAGAAATACCTAGAAACCCCATTTCACCTCTCACAGCCTATTGACATCTAGTGGAAGGCGTATGAAGTGCATGTATACTAATAGATATCAAGCACATTTATAGGCAGGCCCTGGAACAGAGCCTCGATTTCAGATTTTTCACTTTCTGACAGGAAGTTTGCTGCAAAATGAGTTCTGTTTTACTCACAGATATAATTCAAACGGTTTTAGAAACTTGAGAGTGTTTTCTATCCAATAGTAATAATAATATGCATATTGTACAAGCAAGAATTGAGTACGAGGCAGTTTGAAATGGGCACCTTTTATCCAAGCTCCTCAATACTGCCCCTGCAGCCCAAAGAAGTTTTAAACAATACGACTCTTACTAAAATGTATCTGATTAGTGAGCTCTTGGGGAATTCTTCTAAATTGAGCTAACAGAATCAAGGAGATCAGTTTGAAGGTTTCCCCCTTTACTAGACCTATATCAGATCTGAACGTATAGGTTAGAGTTTGTAATCCACAGTAAACAAGCACAAAATAAATACAGTAGAATAGATTATAGAATAGAATAGAACCGAAATAAGTACCTGGAGACGTCCCAGATACAGGAGTCGACAAATCAGGAAGTCAGGTTTGAGGCCGGTGCGGAAGTCAGCTAGGATGTTCTTCATATAGGACGAGTAGAGACGCGTCAGGAAGTAGAACCTCACCGGGTGGAGGTCCGAGCGGAACTGACGCACCTCGCGGCACCCCTCAACCAGACTGTCCTGTTCAAACGATAACTCCCCCTGAGGACCAGAGAAGAAACTGTGTCTCAGAAAACAGACTTCTTTAACTCCCCCTGAGGACCAGAGAAGAAACTGTCTCAGAAAACAGACTTCTTTAACTCCCCCTGAGGACCAGAGAAGAAACTGTGTCTCAGAAAACAGACTTCTTTAACTCCCCCTGAGGACCAGAGAAGAAACTGTGTCTCAGAAAACAGACTTCTTTAACTCCCCCTGAGGACCAGAGAAGAAACTGTCTCAGAAAACAGACTTCTTTAACTCCCCCTGAGGACCAGAGTAGAAACTGTGTCTCAGAAAACAGACTTCTTTAACTCCCCCTGAGGACCAGAGAAGAAACTGTGTCTCAGAAAACAGACTTCTTTAACTCCCCCTGAGGACCAGAGAAGAAACTGTCTCAGAAAACAGACTTCTTTAACTCCCCCTGAGGACCAGAGAAGAAACTGTGTCTCAGAAAACAGACTTCTTTAACTCCCCCTGAGGACCAGAGAAGAAACTGTGTCTCAGAAAACAGACTTCTTTAACTCCCCCTGAGGACCAGAGTAGAAACTGTCTCAGAAAACAGACTTCTTTAACTCCCCCTGAGGACCAGAGAAGAAACTGTGTCTCAGAAAACAGACTTCTTTAACTCCCCCTGAGGACCAGAGAAGAAACTGTGTCTCAGAAAACAGACTTCTTTAACTCCCCCTGAGGACCAGAGAAGAAACTGTGTCTCAGAAAACAGACTTCTTTAACTCCCCCTGAGGACCAGAGAAGAAACTGTGTCTCAGAAAACAGACTTCTTTAACTCCCCCTGAGGACCAGAGTAGAAACTGTCTCAGAAAACAGACTTCTTTTCCCTTGTGTCTCATTATGCACTGATCTGAGATGTAGAGTGTGTGTGTGTGTGTGTGTGTGTGTGTGTGTGTGTGTGTGTGTGTGTGTGTGTGTGTGTGTGTGTGTGTGTGTGTGTGTGTGTGTGTGTGTTGGTCGGCAAAACAAGTGACAGTCTTCCAATCTGACATTACATTTGCTGTAAGAGCTCAGTGAAATCTTTACCGTGGTCTTCAGCTGTGACACGCTCAGATAATTGTCCTTCTGGAGAAGTAGCACAAGGTCCTTATACATAGAACGCTCCGCTTCAACACCAACACATAAAGCAACGAGCAACCTTTCAGAGGCTATACAAAATACATCCTTAGAATTTCCTAGAATGATTACATTTCCTCTAATAATTCTCTCTAAATTAGTCTGGATGAAAAGAAAGGCATATGATGTGTTTTAAAATCAAAAACGTTTCAACCGTTAATCACACATGATCCATCTCCCCCAGACGACTGCTGCACTCACCTGAGGATGACCACGAACTTGTTGTGCAGGAGATGGCTGGCTTGTCTCTGTGTCACATCCCAGCGAGCACAGTGGATCTGGGCCAATTCCGGCTGCGAGTCGGGGCACTCGGGCTGAGAGTCAGACTCGGCTTACGCCTGGGCCGCCTTCTGCAGTATTACTTATGGCTAGGATGTGGGGATTGAGCTCGGGATGATTCCGGTGTGAGTTATCTGGCCCAAATGTATTACTTGGGGCTCTGGCCGATTGTGGCTACTCTCTGGCAGATGATTACACGGGCTGCTTTATATAATTAACATTTAATTATTTATTTATTTTTCCATATTTTCTCATTGTTTCTGTGATCCCAAAACATAATTAAAATGTAATTTTAATTCTTTAAGAGGTTTAAGTAGTATTTTATTATTTTGATACTGTGTGCAAGGCAATTGATAATTATTAAAAATGTTGCAGATTGGGCATCCCGAGTGGCGCAGCAGTCTAAGACACTGCGTTGCTACAGATGCTGGTTCGACACCCGTGCCGGCCGCGACAAGGAGACTGATGAGGCAACGCACAATTGGCCCACCGTTGTCCCGGTTAGAGGAGGGTGTGGCCGGCCGGGGTGTCCATGTCCAGTCGCACCGTAGCGACTCCTGTGGTGGGCCAGGCGGATGCTGACACAGTCACCAGGTGACTGTTCGACCTTCTCCTCTCCTGAGACCGTACAGGAGTTGCAGTGATGGGACAAGATAATTGGATATGACGAAAATGGGGTAAAAAATAAATACAATATTTTTTTTTAAATGTGTGGAAGTGTAATATTTAAAATGTCTAAATCGGGTAATTTTGTGTACATTTATTTAAAACTACATTGGGTGGATTCTGGTAAAATGCCGGCAAAGTCCGGTAGACAGAAATGGGCAGTCATTCGTTTTGACTCCGGGCTGAGTAGGACACCTGATTCCCGGCCGATTCAATCAGTTCCGGTGTTGTATCGAAAATCTCCCCCTGCCAGAATTGGCGTCTCCCCCTTGGCGTTCTTCATTGCTGCGACTTGCTAGTTGAGATTCCTGCTCTTTATTCCGTTGTCAGTTTAGTCTACATTTCACTGATCTTAGTAGCAGAAAGCATTTTTGTCTACAGTTTTCGGTTTGGCTATTTGTTTCAAGTGTATATGGCGGTTCTAGCTTGTACGGTGCCCTGGGCTAACCCCCCCCCCCCCCCCCCCCCCCCCCCCCCCCCCGTCTACACCCGGGGGCGCCCCGGCAGCAACAGTCGCGCGAACCTAATCAGCTACTGCTTTTTGTATTAGTCTATAAATAAATCTCTTTTCCAAAATTCGTAATCTCTCCCATGTCTTATTCGACTAGTATTTTTTAAAGTGTAAGAATAATAATTCAGCCATAGTTGTTCTGAAATGTTTATTGCTTGCCAATATTTTACTCCCTCCTCTATGTTTAATGTAACACACATACATTAATGATTCATTTCGGTTTCCTATCCTGATGTGAAGTTTGTTCTATAGAAAGTATTTGACTCCGATGTGTGTCACAGAAAGTATTTGACTCTGATGTGTGTCACAGAAAGTATTTGACTCGTCACAAAACTAAGGAAATTAGAAGGGTGGATTCTGCCAGGGGGGGGGGGATTTTCGGCACTACACCGGCCCCCCGGAAGAGGACCGCTTCTGGGCCGATTCCTCATTGGTAGCTGGAACACCTCATCGTTGAGATAGTTCAACTGCTACGTAGCTACATGGATAGCAACCTTAGTTGTTGTCTCGGAGCTAGGCTACTAGCTTAGTCGTGCGATTCACTTTTTGTTGTAGCTAGCTAACGTTAAAGTGCTTCATTTGTAAATCGGGAGGTGGCGGAACAAAACGTGAGCGCGAGACGCGGGTGACATGCGGAGCTCTGAGGTACCGGAACGCATGAGAAAAAACAACAACCTTTATAATGAAGCATTGCGTGCATATCATCCGGGTTGCGTTGTGAACGGTCATCCAACATGGAATTCCAAGTGGGGAAATCTGGCCTCTTTCTAGAGCGCCGACTTTCCGACACTAAAAATCACTGACGTCATAATTCGACCTCGTTTTTTTTCTAGTTCCCAGTTGTCGTGAAAGTGCCATAATACATAACATATAATACATAATAAATTATCGAAATGACAGGCCACTTTGACACTGACAACCTGAGATCAATGAAAACGACCGTGTCTTGAATCAGTCAATAGCCTAGGTGTGTGGAGACATTATTGTAGGCTACAATATGAGGAGGAAATTATAGTCCTAAAAATGCTTTCCAGTTTCACTGACTCACCCAATGATGTGCAGCTCACTCTCTGATGATTACATATGCGCTCATGCCAAAAGCCTCTCACAATCTTTACTTCTTTCTCTCGTTTTACTTTGTAAAACACTATTTGCAAGTTGATCAAATATCTTGGTAGCCTACATTTTACAGATTAGTTTTCTCTTTGCAGTAGGAGCCATTTGCTTTCCAACCTGTGTTTTCCCGGGATTGTAGACTGAAATATTGCAAAAGGTTTTCTCTGTATTCTTTGTTCGCTGACAGATTTGTTGCGTGTTCCCGACTGTAGGCTATACCTTGTTATTGGGCGACACTCCACAGCTAGGCAACATTTTAGGCTTTCTAATGGTGTCGTAAACTATTCTGAATAATTTCATTTATTTCTGAACAGACAGCAGTAATTCTATAACTTTGTC
>NC_074679.1:40289593-40303282 GCF_029448725.1 Salvelinus fontinalis | reverse complement strand
TTGTGAGTCCTCCAGATCAGAGGCAGTAGGGATGACCAGGAATGTTCTCTGTTTAGTGAGTCCACCAGATCAGAGGCAGTAGGGATGACCAGGGATGTTCTCTGTTTAGTGAGTCCACCAGATCAGAGGCAGTAGGGATGACCAGGGATGTTCTCTGTTTAGTGAGTCCACCAGATCAGAGGCAGTAGGGATGACCAGGGATGTTCTCTGTTTAGTGAGTCCACCAGATCAGAGGCAGTAGGGATGACCAGGGATGTTCTCTTGATAAGTGCATTATTTATAACTCTTGATTAAATTATATAATTTTTGTAATAAGTGTGAATTGGACCATTTTTCTGTCCTGCTAAGCATTCGAAATATAACGAGTACTTTTGGTGTCAGGGAAAACATATGGAGTAAAAAAAATACATAATTTTCTTTACGGAATCCATTGAAGTAAAAGTAGAAGTTGTCAAAAATATAAATAGTAAAGTACAGATACCACAAAAAACGACTTAAGTAGTACTTTAAAGTACTTTTTATTTAAGTACTTTACACCACTGATCAAATGTCAACAGATTTGACCATTTTAGGTCAGGTCATAGTAATAACCCCCATTTTGGCCACTTCTGGTGAATAAAACCAGACTAGCCACCATGAATATGATCATTTTTTATTTTATTTCACCTTTATTTAACCAGGTAGGCAAGTTGAGAACAAGTTCTCATTTACAACTGCGACCTGGCCAAGATAAAGCAAAGCAGTTTGACACATACAACAACACAGAGGTACACATGGAGTAAAACAAACATTCAGTCAATAATACAGTAGAAAAATAAGTCTATATACAATGTGAGCAAATGAGGTGAGATAAGGGAGGTAAAGGTCCCGTGTGGCTCAGTTGGTAGAGCATGGCGCTTGCAACGCCAGGGTTGTGGGTTCAATTCCCATGGGGGGACCAGGGTTCAATTCCCACGGGGGGACCAGGATGAATATGTATGAACTTTCCAATTTGTAAGTCGCTCTGGATAAGAGCGTCTGCTAAATGACGTCTGCTAAATGACGTCTGCTAAATGTAAAGGCAATAAATAGGCCATGGTGGCAAAGTAAATAAAATATAGCAATTAAAACACTGGAATGGTAGATTTGACAGTAGATGAGTGTGCAAAGTAGAAATACTGGGGTGCAAAGGAGCAAAAATAAATAAATACAGTAGGGGAAGGGGTAGTTGTTTGGGCTATTTTATAGATGTGCTATGTACAGGTGCAGTGATCTGTGAGCTGCTCTGACAGCTGGTGCTTATGATCTTAAAGGTCCAATGCAGCCATTTTGATCTCAATATCAAATTGTTTCTGGGTAACAATTAAGTACCTTACTGTGATTGTTTTCAATTAAAACGGTCAAAAAGTAACAAAAAAAAGCTTCTAAGCAAAAATCAATTTCTCAAGCAAGAATTTAGTTAGGACTGTCTGGGAGTAGTCTGAATGGGGAGGGGGAAAAACTGAAAGTTAGCTGTTATTGGCAGAGAGGTTTGGAACTGTCTTTCTTATTGGTTTTTTAAGAAATTTACCGGATGGTGATGTCAGCATGGAAAGCTAAAACTCCATCGCACTGAAACAGGCTGAAATTCCAGTCGTTTTTTTTGTTGGTCAAATAGATCTTACACTAAAATGGCATTATTCTCATTTTCACAATTTCACAGTATTATTCCAACCTCATGGTGTGGAGATGTATATAAAATACAGGAAAATCACGTGTTTGACTGCACTGGGCCTTTAATACAGTAATTCAGTAGTTCAGGGTAGGAACCAGTTAAAAATACGATTTAGTGTCAGAAGGAATAACGTGGAAATGCAGGTGCTGTCCAATAGAGGCCATTATTGTCTGACAGTAGTGGAGTGGGAGACCTTGGAGGTCATTGTTTAAGTGATAATGCCCGAGAAGCCAGTGTTTGGAGGATATATTGGCATGTGTGTTGTTAGGCCCGAGACGAAGTCCTCCAAAACACTGGCTTCAAGGACATTGTCACTTTTATACAACGGGTTGCCAACAAATTCAAATAATGATTGACATGTTTTAATAAAAAAAATTTATTTTGATTAATTTATTAATTCTCTTTAATCCTTCTATGAGATAAAGTCACAACACAAATCTAGGGTTGCCAGAGACGCTGTTGTGATGTTCTTTTATTCTACATCTATACCCAGCCGTTTGTTCTAAATGTTCCTTTGCCTTGGTAGCTGACAAGTGAAGAGGGCATGGCAGAGCCTCTTCCACCTCAGGACGCTGAAAAGATCTGGCACGGACCCTCGGATTCTCAAAAGGTTCTACAGCTGCACCATCGAGAGCATCTTGACTGACTCCATCACCGCTTGGTATGGCAAATGCACCGCCCTTGGCCGTAAACCGCTACAGAGGGTGGTGTGGACAGCCCATCACTGGGGTTGAGCTCCCTGCCATCCAGCACCTCTATATCAGGCGGTGTCAGAGGAAGACCCCAAAAATGCCAAAAACTCCAGCCACCCAAGCCATAGAATGTTCACTCTGCTACCGTTCGACAAACGGTACCAGAGCATCGGCTCTCGGACCAACAGGCTCCGAGACAGCTTCTACCCCTAAGCCATAAGACTGTTAAATAGCCAGACTGCTAAATAGCCAGACTGCTAAATAGTCAGACTGCTAAATAGTCAGACTGCTAAATAGCCAGACTGCTAAATAGCCAGACTGCTAAATAGCCAGACTGCTAAATAGTCAGACTGCTAAATAGCCAGACTGCTAAATAGCCAGACTGCTAAATAGTCAGACTGCTAAATAGCCAGACTGCTAAATAGTCAGACTGCTAAATAGTCAGACTGCTAAATAGTCAGACTGCTAAATAGCCAGACTGCTAAATAGTCAGACTGCTAAATAGCCAGACTGCTAAATAGCCAGACTGCTAAATAGCCAGACTGCTAAATAGCCAGACTGCTAAATAGTCAGACTGCTAAATAGTCAGACTGCTAAATAGTCAGACTGCTAAATAGTCAGACTGCTAAATAGCCAGACTGCTAAATAGTCAGACTGCTAAATAGCCAGACTGCTAAATAGTCAGACTGCTAAATAGCCAGACTGCTAAATAGCCAGACTGCTAAATAGCCAGACTGCTAAATAGTCAGACTGCTAAATAGTCAGACTGCTAAATAGCCAGACTGCTAAATAGCCAGACTGCTAAATAGTCAGACTGCTAAATAGTCAGACTGCTAAATAGTCAGACTGCTAAATAGCCAGACTGCTAAATAGCCAGACTGCTAAATAGTCAGACTGCTAAATAGTCAGACTGCTAAATAGTCAGACTGCTAAATAGCCAGACTGCTAAATAGCCAGACTGCTAAATAGCCAGACTGCTAAATAGCCAGACTGCTAAATAGCCAGACTGCTAAATAGTCAGACTGCTAAATAGCCAGACTGCTAAATAGTCAGACTGCTAAATAGTCAGACTGCTAAATAGTCAGACTGCTAAATAGCCAGACTGCTAAATAGCCAGACTGCTAAATAGTCAGACTGCTAAATAGTCAGACTG
The DNA here is from genome assembly GCF_029448725.1 of Salvelinus fontinalis. Taxonomy (NCBI): domain Eukaryota; kingdom Metazoa; phylum Chordata; class Actinopteri; order Salmoniformes; family Salmonidae; genus Salvelinus; species Salvelinus fontinalis. The sequence goes on along the minus strand of NC_074679.1, from coordinate 40,299,744 downwards.
CTAAATAGCCAGACTGCTAAATAGCCAGACTGCTAAATAGCCAGACTGCTAAATAGTCAGACTGCTAAATAGCCAGACTGCTAAATAGTCAGACTGCTAAATAGCCAGACTGCTAAATAGCCAGACTGCTAAATAGCCAGACTGCTAAATAGTCAGACTGCTAAATAGCCAGACTGCTAAATAGTCAGACTGCTAAATAGCCAGACTGCTAAATAGCCAGACTGCTAAATAGCCAGACTGCTAAATAGCCAGACTGCTAAATAGTCAGACTGCTAAATAGTCAGACTGCTAAATAGCCAGACTGCTAAATAGCCAGACTGCTAAATAGTCAGACTGCTAAATAGCCAGACTGCTAAATAGTCAGACTGCTAAATAGCCAGACTGCTAAATAGCCAGACTGCTAAATAGTCAGACTGCTAAATAGCCAGACTGCTAAATAGTCAGACTGCTAAATAGCCAGACTGCTAAATAGCCAGACTGCTAAATAGCCAGACTGCTAAATAGTCAGACTGCTAAATAGCCAGACTGCTAAATAGCCAGACTGCTAAATAGTCAGACTGCTAAATAGTCAGACTGCTAAATAGCCAGACTGCTAAATAGTCAGACTGCTAAATAGCCAGACTGCTAAATAGCCAGACTGCTAAATAGTCAGACTGTTAAATAGCCAGACTGCTAAATAGCCAGACTGCTAAATAGCCAGACTGCTAAATAGCCAGACTGCTAAATAGTCAGACTGCTAAATAGCCAGACTGCTAAATAGCCAGACTGCTAAATAGCCAGACTGCTAAATAGTCAGACTGCTAAATAGCCAGACTGCTAAATAGCCAGACTGCTAAATAGTCAGACTGCTAAATAGTCAGACTGCTAAATAGCCAGACTGCTAAATAGCCAGACTGCTAAATAGTCAAATAATGGTACACAAACTATCTACACTGACTCTGTCTTCCACTGACCCTACGCACACTCACAACACAAACACACATACACATTACACACACATGAACACTCACACATGATCTCGGCATGTGTGGTTCCCACCGTGAAGCATGGAGGAGGCGTGGGGATGCTTTGCTGGTGACACTGTCAGTGATTTATTTAGAATTCAAGGCACACTTAACCAGCATGGCTACCACAGCATTCTGCTGCGATACACCTTCCCATCTGGTTTGCGCTTAGTGGGACTATCATGTGTTTTTAAACAGGACAATGACCCAAAACACACATCCAGGATGTGTAAGGGCTATTTGACCAAGAAGGAGAGCGATGGAGTGTTGCATCAGATGACCTGGCCTCCACAATCATCCGACCTCAACCCAATTGAGATGGTTTGGGATGAGTTGGACCGCAGAGTGAAGGAAAAGTAGCCAACAAGTGCTCAGCATATGTGGGAACTCCTTCAAGAATGTTGGAAAAGCATTCCAGATGACTACCTCATTCAGCTGGTTGAGAGAATGCCAAGAGTATGCAAAGCTGTCATCAAGGCAAAGGGTGCCTACTTTGAAGAATCTCAAATATACAATATATTTTACTACATGATTCCATGTGTTATTTCCTAGTTTTGATGTCTTAACTATTATTCTACAATGTAGAAAATAGTAAAAAAATAAAGGGGAAACCCTTGAATGAGTAGGTGTGTCCAAACTTTTGACCTGTACTGTATATATATATGAACTCAGGAAAAAAAGAAACGTCCTCTCACTGTCAACTGCGTTTATTTTCAGCAAACTTAACGTGTAAATATTTGTATGATCATAACAAGATTCCACAACTGAGACATAAACTGAACAAGTTCCACAGACATGTGACTAACAGAAATTGAATAATGTGTACCTGAACAAAGGGGGGGTCAAAATCAAAAGTAACCTTCAGTATCTGGTGTGGCCACCTGCTACATTAAGTACTGCAGTGCATCTCCTCCTCATGGACTTCTCCAGATTTGCCAGTTCTTGCTGTGAGATGTTACCCCACTCTTCTACCAAGGCACCTGCAAGTTCCCAGACATTTCTGGGGGAAATGGCCCTAGTCCTCACCCTCCGATCCAACAGGTCCCAGACGTGCTCAATGGGATTGAGATCCGGGCTCTTCGCTGGCCATGGCAAAACACTGACATTCCTGTCTTGCAGGAAATCACGCACAGAACGAGCAGCATGGCTGGTGGCATTGTCACGCTGGAGGGTCATGTCAGGATGAGCCTGCAGGAAGGGAACCACATGAGGAAAGAGGATGTCTTCCCTGTAACGCACAGCGTTGAGATTGCCTGCAATGGTAACAAGCTCAGTCCAATGATGCTGTGACACACCGCCCGAAATCATGACGGACCCTCCACCTCCAAATCGATCCCGCTCCAGAGTACAGGTCTCGGTGCAATGCTCATTTCTTCGACGATAAGCGCGAATCCGATAATCACCCCTGGTGAGACAAAACCGTGACTCGCCAGTGAAGAGCACTTTTTGCCAGTCCTGTCTGGTCCAGCGACGGTGGGTTTGTGCCCATAGGCGACGTTGTTGCCGGTGATGTGTGGTGAGGACCTGCCTTACAACTGGCCTACACGCCCTCAGTCCAGCCTCTCTCAGCCTATTGCGGACAGTCGGACCACTGATGGAGGGATTGTGCATTCCTGGTGTAACTCAGACAGTTGTTGTTGCCACCCTGTATCTGTCCCGCAGGTGTGATGTTCGGATGTACCGATCCTGTGCAGGTGTTGTTACACGTGATCTGCCACTGCGAGGATGATCAGCTGTCCGTCCTGTCTCCCTGTAGCGCTGTCTTAGGCGTCTCACAGTACGAACATTGCATTTATTGCCCTGGCCACATCTGCAGTCCTCATGCCTCCTTCCAGCATGCCTAAGGCACGTTCATGCAGATGAGCAGGGACCCTGGGCATCTTTCTTTTGGTGTTTTTCAGAGTCAGTAGAAAGGCCTCTCTAGTGTCCTAAGTTTTCATAACTGTGACCTTAATTGCCTACCGTCTGTAAGCTGTTAAGTGTCTTAACGACCGATCCACAGGTACATGTTCATTAATTGTTTATGGTTCATTGAACAAACATGGGAAACAGTGTTAAACCCTTTACAATGAAGATCTGTGAAGTTATTGGATTTTTACAAATTATCTTTGAAAGACAGGGTCCTGAAAAAGGGACGTGTCTTTTTTTGCTGAGTTTATTTATACAGTTGAAGTTGGAAGTTTACATACACTTAGGTTGGAGTCATTAAAACTCGTTTTACAACCACTCCACAATTTTCTTGTTAACAAACTATAGTTTTGGCAAGTCGGTTAGGACATATACTTTGTGCATAACACCGGTAATTTTTCCAACAGTTGTTTACAGACCAATTATTTCACTTATAATTCACTGTATCACAATTCCAGTGGGTCAAAAGTTTATATACACTAAGTTGACTGTGCCTTTAAACAGCTTGGAAAATTCCAGAAAATTATGTCATAGCTTTAGAAGCTTCAGATAGGTTAATTGACAGCATTTGAGGCAATTGGAGGTGTACCTGTGGATGTATTTCAAGGTCTACCTTCAAACTAAGTGCCTCTTTGCTTGACATCATGGGAAAATCAAAAGAAATCAGCCAAGACCTCAGAAAAAAATTGTAGACCTCCACAAGTCTGGTTCATCCTTGGGAGCAATTTCCAAACGCCTGAAGGTACCACGATCATCTGTACTAACAATAGTACGCAAGTATAAACACCATGGGACCACGCAGCCATCATACCGCTCAGGAAGGAGACGCGTTCTGTCTCCTAGAGATGAACGTACTTTGGTGTGAAAAGTGCAAATCAATCCCAGAACAACACCAAAGGCCTTTGTGAAGATGCTGGAGGAAACAGGTACAAAAGTATCTATATCCACAGTAAAACGAGTCCTATATCGACATAACCTGAAACGCCGCTCAGCAAGGAAGAAGCGACTTCTCCAAAACCGCCATAAAAAGACAGACTACGGTTTGCAACTGCACATGGGGACAAAGATCGCACTTTTTGGAGAAATGTCCTCTGGTCTCATGAAACAAAAATAGAACTGTTTGGCCATAATGACCATCATTATGTTTGGAGGAAAAAGGGGGAGGCTTGCAAGCCAAAGAACACCATCCCAACCGTGAAGCACGGGGGTGGCAGCATCATGTTTTGGGGGTGCTTTGCTGCAGGCGGGACTGGTGCATTTCACAAAAAAGATGGCATCATGAGGGAGGAACATTATGTGGATATATTGAAGCAACATCTCAAAACATCAGTCAGGAAGTTAAAGCTTGGTTGCAAATGGGCCTTCCAAATGGACAGTGACCCCAAGCATACTTCCAAAGTTGTGGCAAAATGGCTTAAGGACAACAAAGTCAAGGTATTGGAGTGACCATAACAAAGCCCTGACCTCAATCCTATAGAAAATTTGTGGGCAGAACTGAAAAAGCGTGTGCGAGCAAGGAGGCCTACAAACCTGACTCAGTTACACCAGCTCTGTCAGGAGGAATGGGCCAAAATTCACCCAACTTATTGTGTGAAGCTTGTGGAAGGCTACCTGAAACATTTGACGCAAGTTAAACAATTTAAAGGCAATGCTACCAAATACTAATTGAGTGTATGTAAACTTCTGATCCACTGGGAATGTGATGAAAGAAATAAAAGCTGAAATGAATTATTCTCTCTACTATTACTCTGACATTTCACATTATTAAAATCAAGTGATGATCCTAACTGACCTAAGACATGGGATTTTTATTAGGATTAAATGTCAGGATTGTGGAAAAGCTGATTTGAAATGTATTTGGCGAAGGTGAATGTAAACTTCCGACTTCAACTGTACATATGTAGATCTCAACCTTAAAAGACATGGAGGGAGAAGAAGAAGAACACGAGACAGTTTTGTAAAAAGGTGATTTTTTTTATGTAAGAAAATAATACACACAGCAAGAGACATTCAAATCAAATTGCAATGATCAACAACATGCCTCAAAAGTCCTCTTTGGCACATAACACAAACCGTTACAAAAACTAAACGTAAACAGACAAGTACACGACAATAATTAGAAAATGCTAGCTAGCGCTATACACGGTGCGTAAACGTATTGACAACACTAACAAACAAGGTTTTGGCAATGTGACCACCCCCAGCAATAGCACATCTCAGTCTGCGTGGTTTTCCATCCGTGCAAAACCGTGTCGTCATCTTTGTCGTTGTCACGGTGCCGTTGGGGTGAGGTCATAAAAGTCACGATTTTCAAGTCAGGCGACAGGACCCTCCATGTTCACTCCAGTACCCCCCTCCCCCTCCTCTTCCTTCCCTCTCCAGCCCCTCCCCCTCCTCTTCCTTCCCTCTCCAGCCCCTCCCCCTCCTCTTCCTTCCCTCTCCAGCCCCTCCCCCTCCTCTTCCTTCCCTCTCCAGCCCCCTCCCCCTCCTCTTCCTTCCCTCTCCAGCCCCTCCCCCTCCTCTTCCTTCCCTCTCCAGCCCCTCCCCCTCCTCTTCCTTCCCTCTCCAGCCCCTCCCCCCTCCTCTTCCTTCCCTCTCCAGCCCCTCCCCCTCCTCTTCCTTCCCTCTCCAGCCCCTCCCCCCTCCTCTTCCTTCCCTCTCCAGCCCCCTCCCCCTCCTCTTCCTTCCCTCTCCAGGCCCCTCCCCCTCCTCTTCCTTCCCTCTCCAGCCCCTCCCCCTCCTCTTTCCTTCCCTCTCCAGCCCCCTCCCCCTCCTCTTCCTTCCCTCTCCAGCCCCTCCCCCTCCTCTTCCTTCCCTCTCCAGCCCCTCCCCCTCCTCTTCCTTCCCTCTCCAGCCCCTCCCCCTCCTCTTCCTTCCCTCTCCAGCCCCTCCCCCTCCTCTTCCTTCCCTCTCCAGCCCCTCCCCCTCCTCTTCCTTCCCTCTCCAGCCCCCTCCCCCTCCTCTTCCTTCCCTCTCCAAGCCCCTCCCCCTCCTCTTCCTTCCCTCTCCAGCCCCTCCCCCTTCCTCTTCCTTCCCTCTCCAGCCCCTCCCCCTCCTCTTCCTTCCCTCTCCAGCCCCTCCCCCTCCTCTTCCTTCCCTCTCCAGCCCCTCCCCTCCTCTTTCTTCCCTCTCTAGCCCCTCCCCCTCCTCTTCCTTCCTTCCCTCTCCCTCTTTCTTCCTTTACCCCTCCCCCCCTCTTCCTTCCCTCCCCCCTCCTCTTCCTTCCTTCCCTCCCCCCTCCTCTTCAAAACCCTCCCACTTCCCCCCTCTTCCTTCCCTCTCCACCATCCTCCTCCTCTCCCCCCTCATCTTCCTTCACCCCCCCTCACCCCTCCATCAGCCTCTGCCTTGCCCCCTAGCTATTACTGTTGGTCAACACCTGTGTTGTACCAGCCCTCCAACAAGATCGCTGTAGTGCAAATAGGCTGACTGCTGCTGCCTGATAGGCCCCTATCGGCAAGGCAAGGCTCGGCTCCCAGGGTCATTTTCGGAAAGGCGAGGAGACTGTGTTTGGTTTCGCTCCTGGGGCCAGTCTGAGAGGAGGAAAGAGAAGCAAAGGAAGAAAAAGAGAGAAACAGTAGCTTTTAACACAGTGTAGACAGAGGCTTGTTGTAACACCGAGGCTTGTTTTAACACAGTGTAGACAGAGGCTTGTTTTAACACAGTGTAGACAGAGGCTTGTTGTAACACCGAGGCTTGTTTTAACACAGTGTAGACAGAGGCTTGTTTTAACACAGTGTAGACCGAGGCCTGTTGTGTGGTGGCTGTCCCCTAAAATAAAAGACCTTCTAGAGTTTAGAGTGAAACGAGGAAGGGGGTGATGTTGAGAGAGACGTTTGTTTTACATGCCCAGTCTTCAGACCCCTAGAACAACCCAGAAATCCTAACAGCCATCACCCTAGGGTTTTGTGAGCAGCTTTAAACATAGCAGATAAATAAGGCGACAAAGATGCTCGGCTAGGCAAAGAAATACAGTGCTGACCTCATCTTACCACGTGTCAGATTCCCAACATAACAGCAAAATAAAGTGAGAATTAATTGTTTTGACAAACCGGGTGATAGCCGACAGAGATCTGTGCTTGGCAATGTGAGTTGTGGCTTATGAACTTCTACTTCCTGTAGGTTCTTATCTCTGGCTCCTGATTGGCGCATTGCGGTCTAAGGCACTGCATCTCTAGTGTTATAGGCGTCACTACGGACCCTGGTTCGATTCAAGGCTGTATCACCACCGGCCGTGATTGGGAGTCGCATAAGGCAGCACACAATTGGCTGTCTGGGTTTGGCCGGGGGTAGGCTGTCATTGTAAATATGAATTTGTTCTTCACTGACTTGTCCAGTTAAATAAAGGTTAAATAAAGGTTAAATAAAGCACCAGGAGAGTGAGCGCGCACACACACACACACACACACACACACACACACACACACACACACACACACACACACACACACACACACACACACACACACACACACACACACACACACACACACACACACACACACACACACACACACACACACACACTGCCCTCTCCCCCTTGCTATGACAGCTTTGCTGTCTGAGTTGAAGACGGTGTAAAATGGAGAGATACAGGAATCAGGGGAGAGAAAATAGTGTTTCAACGATACAGGCTTGTTGTTCTTTTTATGGGAAATAATAAAATGGGGGGGGGGGATAGTTGTAGACTTGTTGGAAGAAGCAGGAACAACAATGTTAACAATGGTTCATTTATGAGTAACAACGTCTTGGAGTGACTTTTTAAAATTTTATCAGGGAGACCGATATCAAGTCTATTTGATGCCGAGGCAGGAAAATTTGACAACTATTTGAAGCTAAAAACAAAGTGTATTTATTATAATCTATGGCAGTGCTCACAGTGAAGTATCGCTATTAGCCACAAAGCCAGCAGTCTCTCTAATGGGTTATAAATGAGAAGAATACAGTTTGAAATGTGAGTCACAGTGATGCATGAAATAAGCTCATTTCCATATATATGTAGCTCAGGGACTCTTGAAAGACGGGGGCATCACCCCCCGAAAAAAAATCACCAATCATTTTCTTCATATTAACACAATTTAAAATACATATTTTGATAGTCCAATATTTTAGCCATCCTACCGTGTAAAGGAAAAACGTCCTAATTATACATTTAAAAAATGTTAAAAAAAAAATGCAACTAATTGGATTTATGTTTGACTCTGTTTGACACCATAAAAGGCATTTTGTTTTTATTGTCAAACAAGTGTTTAAAGGCCTTTGATTCTTTCATTCTTACATTAGACAATTCAAATATGTAAATGCTTCAGGGCTAATTTCATTAAAATGTTGGCAAATTTTTCTAGATTCAGAACATAAAATAATATTTATAAAACGAACAAGTCTAAAACAGCAAATAGTTTAAATAGTTTAATAGTTTAATGCTGTAATGTTGCAGAACAGTGATTAAAAGATGTTTTCAGAATATTGACAACAACGATAGATAGTATGGTTAACCATCAGTGACGGAGTTGACAACAAATGCTTTAAAACGTACATGGTTTTACTTCTAAAAATCTAAGTTAAAACGCAAAACATTTGTAAAATATGAAAAACGATTCAATTGAAAATCCCCAATAAAAACACAACCATTCCATCAGATTGTTCAGCGCAAAAAATCTGACAAAGTTTATGTTTTATGGAGTTGATAAATTGCAATAACAAAAAAAATCTACTTTAAGTACAATACTAAGTAGAAATTTAGCCACAGTTGCTTTATGAACCTGAGACCTAATTTAAAAGTAGCATATTTGAACCATATTTTATGTGAATCTATCAGGGAGAGTTGACAGGCTATGGTTGTGACCATGGTGATATCAATATTGTTTGTTTAAATCTATCAAACGGACTTCCGGACCCCATGCATTGTCTTGTTGTACTACATGTAATGAAGACATGAACAAGGGGTCCTTATGGTATAGTTGACCCTACTCATTCCTGATTCATTTTAGACAAAATCTGATGGATTTGACAAAAACTCACAGTTTTAAGAGAAATATTAAAGTCAGAGAAGGCTTTTGCAAGAAAAGTACATTATATATTTTATCAGTTAATATTTATTTTTGCCAGCTTTTACAGTTTTAAACACTTTTTGGGGAGATTTTGACAACAGCATTTCCTGGCACAGAGCCGACATGGATATTGAAAATATTTTGAAAATTACAAAAACAAATCTTTCCCTTATAACATCTCCCTAAATGTAATTTTTAAGCTCAAATAATAAAACAAAATCCTTTTTTTTCAACTATAAAAATCAAGTTTCCCTGCTAGACAAGGATGGTCACAGCTTTCTAGAATCCCTGAGCTAATAATATCATCTTTGCTTTTGCAGTATGCCACATATTGCCTTCCTGCCTGCCTTCTTTCCTGCCTGCCTTCCTTTCTTCCTTCCTTCCTTCGTATGTGTGGACCCACCTGAGTGCTTTGAGAGGAGGGATGACGGACAGCTTGCCCACTGGTTTGGGGCCGACGGCAGGGGGCATCATCACCAGCAGCCCATTGGAGGGTTTGGGAGGAATCACCCTCGCTGGGCTCACCGGTAACACCACCCCTCTGGCGGGGCTGAGGGGCAGGGGCCTCTGAGGTGGAGAGGGGGAGTGTCTGGGCTGTAGCTCTGACACCAACTGAGAAGGAGAGAGAGATAGAGAGAGAGAGAGAGAGAGAGAGAGAGAGAGAGAGAGAGAGAGAGAGAGAGAGAGAGAGAGAGAGAGAGAGAGAGAGAGAGAGAGAGAGAGAGAGAGAGAGAGAGAGAGAGAGAGAGAGAGAGAGAGAGAGAGAGAGAGAGAGAGAGAGAGAGAGAGAGAGAGAGAGAGAGAAGAGATTCGTAGAGAGGGGGAGAGAGAGCGAGAGGGAGAAGAGATTCGTAGAGAGAGGGGGAGAGAGCGAGAGGGAGAAGAGATTCGTAGAGAGAGGGGGAGATAGAGAGGGAGAAAGAGAGAGAAGAGACTCGTAGAGAGAGGGGGAGAGATAGAGAGAAGGGGGAGAGATAGAGAGAAGGGGGAGATAGAGAGGGAGAAAGAGTGGGAGAAAAAAAGAGAGAGAAACAGTGAAATAGAAAAAGTGAGAGAACAAGAGAGAAATGTAAAGGAGAATAGAGAAACAGGCAAAAAGAGAGAGAGACCTTAGAACATGATCAAAGCACGAACACATCACTTCACCGTGTCACACACTCCTAATAATATGAGAATAGACCCTCCACTA
>NC_074679.1:40269593-40284593 GCF_029448725.1 Salvelinus fontinalis | reverse complement strand
CAGAGAAGCTGCAGAACCAAGATGATAAATGCAGAGAAGCTGCAGAGCCAAGATGATAAATGCAGAGAAGCTGCAGAGCCAAGATGATAAATGCAAATAAGCTGCAGAGCCAAGAAGATAAATGCAGAGAAGCTGCAGAGCCAAGATGATAAATGCAGAGAAGCTGCAGAGCCAAGATGATAAATGCAGAGAAGCTGCAGAGCCAAGATGATAAATGCAGAGAGCTGCAGAGCCAAGATGATAAATGCAAAGAAGCTGCAGAGCCAAGATGATAAATGCAAATAAGCTGCAGAGCCAAGAAGATAAATGCAAAGAAGCTGCAGAGCCAAGATGATAAATGCAGAGAAGCTGCAGAGCCAAGATGATACTGTAGATGCAGTGAAGCTGCTTCTTCATTTGTACCCTAGCAAAGATACAGACGCTAGTCGTTTTTTTATTTTTTTTATTTTTTTACATCCGCGCTGCTCTCTTTAAGCCCGGGGATCAATAGGAACCAAATTATAATGCAAATGAAAAAGTCACAAAAGAGAAGAAAGAGTGGGGAAAACTATGCTTTAAATAATCCCTCCTCAGAGCCATTTCCATTCACTGGCCTTTCAGAGTGAGGGAGTAAGCAAAACAGGACAAATGAAGACTTTTAAACAGGGCAGAGAGAGGGAGAGAGAGAGAGAATGAATGATAGAACAAGAGAAGGAGATTAAAGAATGAGAGCATGTTCTGTTTGTCTCTAGGGCTCAGGAAGCTGTTGGTTGAGGAGATTTCAAAACATTATAGAATGCAAGCTCCTCGCTAATGGAAGCCCTCTTGCTTACTGAGAGTCAACAGTTTCCCGCTTCTAAGATGGCCGACCTGGAGGGCCTGTTTTAAGATAAGAAACGTTGGGGTGTTAAATTACTGCTGTCTGTGTCTCTGGCGACCAAAAGCGGCAAGCCACTAAACAGCTGACAGTGATATGTGTGAGTCATGACAATGAAAACAAAGTTAGGCCTAGATTCCTATAGGGACAGGTGGTTAAAGTTGTACACAATGCAAACACGATATTTATTGTCTCATAAACAAAGATGTGATCTGCCATCTCTCCCCGTGGCTACGCAGTACTTAACTAACAAATAGTTTATGGCTTCAGGTGTTGTATCGCTACCATCCATTTCTCCTGTTTTACAAGAGCTACTGTGACAGCCATCTGCCTTCGCCCCAAGGACAATGTACGACAAAAAGATTACAGGGATGGGTAAACGTGTGCGTGTGTGTGTGTGTGTGTGTGTGTGTGTGTGTGTGTGTGTGTGTGTGTGTGTGTGTGTGTGTGTGTGTGTGTGTGTGTGTGTGTGTGTGTGTGTGTGTGTGTAAGGCCTAGTGCTTACCCCATGGCCATGGCAGCGAGCGATGCAGCTCTCCAGCTCGGTGAAAGAGGCGTTTTGGCACCGGCGGTCCCTGCACACCTGCAGTAACACAAAGATGCTTAGATTTCACCCCCACACACACGGAGGAACACTGCTGTAGAAGGTGTGTGAGGCAGTGTGGAAACAGGGTACTGCTGCAGTGTTTTGGCCCTGGATGGTACTCAGTGGTTGCATGCCTGTCTACAAATGTAACATATGTACACATTTAACATTATTACGGTACACAGTATGAATCACAATTGAGTAAAGCTTACAGGTTTTGGATGAGATAGTGACATTTATTACATCACTAGTAGACACCCAATCCATACTAGCATAATCAATACTAATATAATCATTACTAATATAATCATTACTAATATAATCAATACTAATATAATCATTACTAATATAATCATTACTAATATAATCAATACTAATATAATCATTACTAATATAATCATTACTAATATAATCATTACTAATATAATCATTACTAATATAATCAATACTAATATAATCAATACTAATATAATAATACAAGCTGAATGAATAACACAGAACACGTGTACAGTACAGTCTATGATAAATATTACAATACAGTCTATGATAAAGTTTACAATACAGTCTATGATAAATATTACAGTACAGTCTATGATAAATATTACAATACAGTCTATGATAAAGTTTACAATACAGTCTATGATAAATATTACAGTACAGTCTATGATAAATATTACAGTACAGTCTATGATAAATATTACAGTACAGTCTATGATAAATATTACAGTACAGTCTATGATAAATATTACAGTACAGTCTATGATAAATATTACAGTACAGTCTATGATAAATATTACAGTACAGTCTATGTCAAAGTTTACAGTACAGTCTATGTCAAAGTTTACAGTACAGTCTATGTCAAAGTTTACAGTACAGTCTATGTCAAAGTTTACAGTAGTCTATGATAAATATTACAGTACAGTCTGTTAAAGGTTACAATACAGTCTGTTAAAGGTTACAGTACAGTCTATGATAAATATTACAGTACAGTCTATGATAAAGTTTACAGTACAGTCTATGATAAATATTACAGTACAGTCTATGATAAATATTACAATACAGTCTATGATAAATATTACAGTACAGTCTATGATAAATATTACAATACAGTCTATGATAAATATTACAATACAGTCTATGATAAAGTTTACAGTACAGTCTATGATAAAGTTTACAGTACAGTCTAGGATAAATATTACAGTACAGTCTATGATAAATATTACAATACAGTCTATGATAAATATTACAGTACAGTCTATGATAAAGTTTACAGTACAGTCTAGGATAAATATTACAATACAGTCTATGATAAATATTACAATACAGTCTATGATAAATATTACAGTACAGTCTATGATAAAGTTTACAGTACAGTCTAGGATAAATATTACAATACAGTCTATGATAAATATTACAATACAGTCTATGATAATGCTTACAGTCTATGGTCGTGCTTCTACACCTGCATTACTAGCTGTTTGGGGTTTAAGGCTGGGTTGCTGTACAGCACTTCGAGATATTAGCTGATGTACGAAGGGCTATATAAAATAAACTTGATTGAAACTTGATATGGTACAGATACATGTAGATGAATATTAGACTGCAACCATGACTTGCCTTCCCCTCTCCACACTTGGTGCCGGTCATGACGAGGCCTGGATCAGGGAGGTCCCCCTGTCCATCCTGGGTGGTATAGACGTATGTCCCCCTGCACTTCACCTCCATGCCGTCTGTACGGATGGTGGTGTCTATGGACACTGCGTTGGTGCCCTTCGGCTTCTTGGCCGCGCTGTGGCACTGGATCTTCCCGCACTTGGCATCGCTGGGGATCGACGCACAGTGCACATGATTGAATAACGGACACACACGAGAGACAGACACATAGACACAGACAGATGGACGGTGGATGGAAGGACAGACAGACAGACGCACAACAATGCATCCACGGGAAACAAAGACAAGAAGAAGATTACTGTACGATTAACGGCTTGTGGATGTAAATGACTTTAAGCCTCGTAGTTTATCTAAACGTCTTAATTGGAAAAGATCTCCTTGACTGACGACTGTAACGTCTCCACGTTGCTTATGGGATTCTCTCTAATTCAGATGGGTGGTGGCGTATCATGTGGACACACGGCTGACTTTGGATGCCTTAATCTGAGGCCTAATTTGCATACAGTTGAAGTCAGAAGTTTACATACACTTTTTTCAACCACTCCACAAATTTCTTGTTAACAAACTATAGTTTTGGCAAGTCGGTTAGGACATCTACTTTGTGCATAACACCGGTTCTTTCCAACAATTGTTTACAGACCAATTATTTCACTTATAATTCCCTGTATCACTATTCCAGTGGGTCAGAAGTTTACATACACTAAATTGACTGTGCCTTTAAACAGCTTAGAAAATTCCAAAAAATGATGTCATGGCTTTAGAAGCTTCTGATAGGCTAATTGACATCATTTGAGTCAATTGGAGGTGTACCTGTGGATGTATTTCAAGGTCTACCTTCAAACTCAGTGTCTCTTTGCTTGACATCATGGGAAAATCAAAAGAAATCAGCCAAGACTTCAGAAAAAAAATTGTAGACCTCCACAAGTCTGGTTCATCCTTGGGAGCAATTTCCAAACGCCTGAAGGTACCACATTCATCTGTACAAACAATAGTATGCAAGTATAAACACCATGGGACCACGTAGCCGTCATACCGCTCAGGAAGGAGACGCGTTCTGTCTCCTAGAGATGAACGTACTTTGGTGTGAAAAGTGCAAATCAATCCCAGAACAACAGCAAAAGACCTTGTGAAGATGCTGGAGAAAACAGGTAAAAAATATTCTATATCCACAGTAAAACGAGTACTATATCGACATAACCTGAAAGCTCAGCAAGGAAGAAGTCACTGCTCCAAAACCGCCATAAAAAAGACAGACTACGGTTTGCAACTGCACATGGGGACAAAGATCGTACTTTTTGGAGAAATGTCCTCTGGTCTCATGAAACAAAAATAGAACTGTTTGGCCATAATGACCATCGTTATGTTTGGAGGAAAAAGCGGGACGCTTGCAAGCCGAAGAACACCTTCCCAACCGTGAAGCACGGGGGTGGCAGCATCATGTTGTGGGGGTGCTTTGCTGCAGGAGGGTCTGGTGCACTTCACAAAATAGATGGCATCATGAGGATGGAACATTATGTGGATATATTGAAGCAACATCTCAAGACATCAGTCAGGAAGTTAAAGCTTGGTCGCAAATGGGCCTTCCAAATGGACAATGACCCCAAGCATACTTCCAAAGTTGTGGCAAAATGGCTTAAGGACAACAAGGTCAAGGTATTGGAGTGACCATAACAAAGCCCTGACCTCAATCCTATAGAAAATTTGGGGGCAGAACTGAAAAAGCATGTGCGAGCAAGGAGGCCTACAAGCCTGACTCAGTTACACCAGCTCTGTCAGGAGGAATGGGCCAAAATTCACCCAACTTATTGTGTGAAGCTTGTGGAAGGCTACCCAAAATGTGTGACCCAAGTTACACAATTTAAAGGCAATGCTACCAAATACTAATTGAGTGTATGTAAACGTCTGACCCACTGGGAATGTGATGAAATAAATAAAACGCTGAAATAAATAAATCTTTACAATTATTCTAACATTTAACATTCTTAAAAATAAAGTGGTGATCCTAACTGACCTAACACAGAGAATTTTTACTCGGATTAAATATCAGGAATTGTGGAAAAAGTGAGTTTAAATGTATTTGGCTAAGGTGTTTGTAAACTTCTGACTTCAACTGTAGCGAAAATGCTAATTTGGATCCATTCATTAGCTGTGATGCGACACCATGGAAACGGTCTCTGAGACGCACTTCTGCGATTTACAGTTCACAGAGGGGCGTGGCTTGTGTGCGTTAATGTACATGGATAAACTATCCATTTCAAGACGATGGCGGCGCTCGCCTTTTTTAAAGGACTGGTGGGCAGCTAGGAAAAACACTGGATGTCAGACTGTGAAGCAGTGTTGTTATTGGTTAAGGCCAGGAGTTGTCCATGTGATTTGACAAGGAAAAACCCTGGGTCCTTATAAGTTATATAGCAGATCATGGATGGCCCTGGATGGCTGAAGTGGGTGCAGGGTTTTGTTCCAGACACCAACACGAACACACCTGATTTAACTCCAGGATCAGGCGTGGCCCACAGAGTTATGGTTTGACCACCCCCCGGTCTATGCTATAATATCTCAACACTTTATAACTATGAACAGGCAATGTAGTTAGATAGTTATATGGTAGTTGAATTGGAACCACAATGCCGTGTGATGAGGGTTTCATAAGAGGACATGGTTCCCACTCACCTTTTTAAGCACTTCATGTAGTTTCCCTGTCCGTCCTTCCCACAGTTTCCAAACGCGTTCCCTGCTGCGTTGACGTCTTGAAAGCAGGCGTCGTGCGCTGGCCGGGCACCTGGGTCATAAAAATCCATAATGTCAATAAAAGTTACTATAGCAACCACTCATTCGGGAGAAAAGCCATTATGCCCCATACGGTGGTGCTTACATTCACTTTCAAGGAGCAACAGTTTGAGCTACTTGAGCCACCATGATGTATATTCCCACACAAAAGACAATGTTTGCACCTCTAAGAATGACAGACAGAATTTTTTTTTTTAAAGGATAAAATACATTTAAAAATCCTTTTGATTTTGTTATGTACAAAAAATAATATTCTGAAAAAAGAGAACTTTTTCAAACCGCATCATTATCACATCTTATATTTGTTACTGAAATTATATTATATTATATTACATCTATATTAAAAACCTGACTACTGACAATGCACACTGTTTTGGGAATCCCTATTAACAGTGGACTAATGAACAAAATACTAAAATAAGTTGTAGGTAAATAATCCTTTTTATAAAGCTTTGAACTGCGATGGCTGACTAATGCAGTAATACATGTTACCCAACGTTCTATGCTAATGTAGTTTAAAGGTGTAGATCGTCATGGTGATCTGTGTTCTGTACGTGAGGAGGAAAGCCGATACATCCCTACCCATGATGCAGATGGAGAGAGAGAGAGAGAAAGGTTGAGGTCCTTATCATCTATTATGTTAATACTGTTTAAAAAGGTGGCTATCTTACTGACTAGCTGGAGTTTCTAAATGCTAAAACGTTTTGCCGGTGGAGATGTGACTGGCTTATAGTGAGGTAACTGTGGTATGTGACAAAAGCTCTCCAGATACTCTCTAAGGTCTGTGGTACTCTCTAGGTCTGTGGTACTCTCTAGGTATGTGGTACTCTCTAAGGTATGTGGTACTCTCTAGGTCTGTGGTACTCTAGGTCTGTGGTACTCTCTAGGTCTGTGGTACTCTCTAAGGTCTGTGGTACTCTCTAAGTTCTGTGGTACTCTCTAGGTCTGTGGTACTCTCTAGGTCTGTGGTACTCTCTAAGGTTTGTGGTACTCTCTAGGTCTGTGGTACTCTCTAAGGTCTGTGGTACTCTAGGTCTGTGGTACTCTAGGTCTGTGGTACTCTCTAGGTCTGTGGTACTCTCTAGGTCTGTGGTACTCTCTAAGGTCTGTGGTACTCTCTAAGGTCTGTGGTACTCTCTAAGGTATGTGGTACTCTAGGTCTGTGGTACTCTCTAGGTCTGTGGTACTCTCTAGGTCTGTGGTACTCTCTAAGGTCTGTGGTACTCTCTAGGTCTGTGGTACTCTCTAAGGTATGTGGTACTCTCTAGGTATGTGGTACTCTCTAGGTCTGTGGTACTCTCTAGGTCTGTGGTACTCTCTAGGTCTGTGGTACTCTCTAGGCCTGTGGTACTCTAGTTCTGTGGTACTCTAGGTCTGTGGTACTCTCTAGGTCTGTGGTACTCTCTAGTTCTGTAGTACTCTCTAAGGTCTGTGGTACTCTAGGTCTGTGGTACTCATGGTACTCTAGGTCTGAGGTACTCTCTCGGTCTGTGGTACAATAGGCCTGTGGTACTCTCGGTCTGTGGTACTCTAGGTCTGTGGTACTCTAGGTCTGTGGTACTCTAGGTCTGTGGTACTCTAGGTCTGTGGTACTCTCTAAGGTCTGTGGTACTCTCTAAGGTATGTGGTACTCTAGGTCTGTGGTACTCTCTAGGTCTGTGGTACTCTCTAGGTCTGTGGTACTCTCTAAGGTCTGTGGTACTCTCTAGGTCTGTGGTACTCTCTAAGGTATGTGGTACTCTCTAGGTATGTGGTACTCTCTAGGTCTGTGGTACTCTCTAGGTCTGTGGTACTCTCTAGGTCTGTGGTACTCTCTAGGCCTGTGGTACTCTAGTTCTGTGGTACTCTAGGTCTGTGGTACTCTCTAGGTCTGTGGTACTCTCTAGTTCTGTAGTACTCTCTAAGGTCTGTGGTACTCTAGGTCTGTGGTACTCATGGTACTCTAGGTCTGAGGTACTCTCTCGGTCTGTGGTACAATAGGCCTGTGGTACTCTCGGTCTGTGGTACTCTAGGTCTGTGGTACTCTAGGTCTGTGGTACTCTAGGTCTGTGGTACTCTAGGTCTGTGGTACTCTCTAGGTCTGTGGTACTCTCTAGGTATGTGGTACTCTCTAGGTCTGTGGTACTCTCTAGGTCTGTGGTACTCTAGGTCTGTGGTACTCTCTAGGTCTGTGGTACTCTAGTTCTGTGGTACTCTAGGTCTGTGGTACTCTCTAGGTCTGTGGTACTCTCTAAGGTCTGTGGTACTCTCTAGTTCTGTGGTACTCTCTAAGGTCTGTGGTACTCTCTAGGTCTGTGGTACTCTAGTTCTGTGGTACTCTAGGTCTGTGGTACTCTAGGTCTGTGGTACTCTAGGTCTGTGGTACTCTCTAGTTCTGTGGTACTCTAGGTCTGTGGTACTCTCTAGGTCTGTGGTACTCTCTAGGTCTGTGGTACTCTCTAAGGTCTGTGGTACTCTCTAAGGTCTGTGGTACTCTCTAAGGTATGTGGTACTCTAGGTCAGTGGTACTCTCTAGGTCTGTGGTACTCTCTAGGTCTGTGGTACTCTCTAGGTCTGTGGTACTCTCTAGGCCTGTGGTACTCTAGTTCTGTGGTACTCTAGGTCTGTGGTACTCTCTAGGTCTGTGGTACTCTCTAGTTCTGTAGTACTCTCTAAGGTCTGTGGTACTCTAGGTCTGTGGTACTCATGGTACTCTAGGTCTGAGGTACTCTCTCGGTCTGTGGTACAATAGGCCTGTGGTACTCTCGGTCTGTGGTACTCTAGGTCTGTGGTACTCTAGGTCTGTGGTACTCTAGGTCTGTGGTACTCTCTAGGTCTGTGGTACTCTCTAGGTATGTGGTACTCTCTAGGTCTGTGGTACTCTCTAGGTCTGTGGTACTCTAGGTCTGTGGTACTCTCTAGGTCTGTGGTACCCTAGTTCTGTGGTACTCTAGGTCTGTGGTACTCTCTAGGTCTGTGGTACTCTCTAAGGTCTGTGGTACTCTCTAGTTCTGTGGTACTCTCTAAGGTCTGTGGTACTCTCTAGGTCTGTGGTACTCTAGTTCTGTGGTACTCTAGTTCTGTGGTACTCTAGGTCTGTGGTACTCTCTAGGTCTGTGGTACTCTAGTTCTGTGGTACTCTAGGTCTGTGGTACTCTAGGTCTGTGGTACTCTAGGTCTGTGGTACTCTCTAGGTCTGTGGTACTCTAGGTCTGTGGTACTCTAGGTCTGTGGTACTCTCTAGGTCTGTGGTACTCTAGTTCTGTGGTACTCTAGGTCTGTGGTACTCTCTAGGTCTGTGGTACTCTAGTTCTGTGGTACTCTAGGTCTGTGGTACTCTCTAGGTCTGTGGTACTCTAGGTCTGTGGTACTCTCTAGGTCTGTGGTACTCTCTAGGTCTGTGGTACTCTCTAGGTCTGTGGTACTCTAGGTCTGTGGTACTCTAGGTATGTGGTACTCTCTAGGTCTGTGGTACTCTCTAGGTCTGTGGTACTCTAGGTCTGTGGTACTCTCTAGGTCTGTGGTACTCTAGGTCTGTGGTACTCTCTAGGTCTGTGGTACTCTCTAGGTCTGTGGTACTCTAGGTCTGTGGTACTCTAGGTATGTGGTACTCTCTAGGTCTGTGGTACTCTCTAGGTCTGTGGTACTCTAGGTCTGTGGTACTCTCTAGGTCTGTGTGTGTGTGGTAATGTAGTGTGTGTGTGGTAATGCAGTGGGTGGGTGTGTGTGTGTGTGTGGTGATGCAGTGTGTGTGTGTGTGTGTGTGTGTGTGTGTGTGTGTGTGTGTGTGTGTGTGTGTGTGTGTGTGTGTGTGTGTGTGCGTGTGCACGCGCGTGTGTGTGTGTGTGTGTGTGTGTGTGTGTGCGTGTGCGGTAATGCAGTGGGTGTGTAGCCTACACACCAAGACAGGTGCAGTACTAATATTTCACGAGCAGAAGTGCCAATTTCACGACCAAAGTAATTCATAGTGAAATTAGTAATCCGAGGACCAACCGTTAACGAGATACTACCGAGGCTTCTGATTGGATGGTACCACTGTCCAAGTGTCAATATATTCCGTAGCTCCCCCTGTAGCTCAGTCGGATGAAAGCATCTGCGAAACGTTCCTATTTTATGTCTATGCTGTAAGAGGGCCGTCTCTATTCGGGTGTTTAATGTACCAGTATGTATACATGGTCATGTAGAGGCCGTCCACCCCTACCGTAGCCCCACAGCTGCAGACACTGCTGTTCGTGGGTTAGACACATGCCGCTGTAGCAGTAGGCGTGACCATACTGGCAGGAGGATCCATCCAGCAGGTAAACGTTGGACGGGCAGTAGGGAGAGCCACCGGTGCAGTACTCAGGCAGGTCGCACGCTCCCGCAGGACCACGACACATGGTACCTGCCTGCTTCAGCTGGGGGGAGAGGAGGGCACAACCAAGGAGAGAAGAGGGTGGGGGGATTCAGTGTGATGTACTTGCTTTAAAAACCATTCAGTACATGATTAACTACAGAGGGATTTAAATAGATGATTCAATCACATACATAACATACATAGGTACGGGTTATGATCATCCTAGGGAGATAAAACAAGCTTTGTTCTACTTTTAAAAGACTCACAGAAGAAGTTGTTATCCTCATTTACATGAAACAAAAAAAACAGGAAAGTTGAAACTTGAGACGATGCATAATTATTGATCAGAGAACATATTGATCAGAGAGGAGACGTAGAGGTTATTGATCAGAGAGGAGTAGTAGAGGTTATTGATCAGAGAGGTGAAGTAGAGGTTATTGATAAGACAGGATTAGTAGAGGTTATTGATCAGAGAGGTGAAGTAGAGGTTATTGATAAGACAGGAGAAGTAGAGGTTATTGATCAGAGGTTATTGATCAGACAGGAGATGTATAGGTTATTGATTAGACAGGAGATGTAGAGGTTATTGATCAAAGAGGTGAAGTAGAGGTTATTGAGCAGACAGGAGACGTAGAGGTTATTGAGCAGACAGGAGATGTAGAGGTTATTGATCAGAGAGGAGAAGTAGAGGTTATTGATCTGAGAGGTTATTGATCAGACAGGAGAAGTAGAGGTTATTGATCAGATAGGTTATTGATCAGACAGGAGAAGTAGAGGTCATTGATCAGACAGGAGATGTAGAGGTTATTGATCAGACATGAGAAGTAGAGGTTATTGATCTGAGAGGTTATTGATCAGACAGGAGAAGTAGAGGTTATTGATCAGATAGGTTATTGATCAGACAGGAGAAGTAGAGGTTACTGATCAGAGAGGAGAACTAGAGGATATTGATCAGACAGGATAAGTAGAGGTTATTGATCAGAGAGGAGAACTAGAGGATATTGATCAGAGAGGAGAAGTAGAGGTTATTGATCAGACAGGAGAAGTAGAGGTTATTGATCAGAGAGGTTATTGATCAGAGATGATATTGACCAGACAGGAGAAGTAGAGGTTATTGATCAGAGAGGTTATTGATCAGACAGGAGAAGTAGAGGTTATTGATCAGAGAGATTGTTGATCAGAGATGATATTGATCAGACAGGAGAAGTAGAGGTTATTGATCTGAGAGGTTATTGATCAGACAGGAGAAGTAGAGGTTATTGATCAGATAGGTTATTGATCAGACAGGAGAAGTAGAGGTTACTGATCAGAGAGGAGAACTAGAGGATATTGATCAGACAGGATAAGTAGAGGTTATTGATCAGAGAGGAGAACTAGAGGATATTGATCAGAGAGGAGAAGTAGAGGTTATTGATCAGACAGGAGAAGTAGAGGTTATTGATCAGAGAGATTATTGATCAGAGATGATATTGATCAGACAGCAGAAGTAGAGGTTATTGATCAGAGAGGTTATTGATCAGACAGGAGATGTAGAGGTTATTGATCAGACAGGAGAAGTAGAGGTTATTGATCAGAGAGGTTATTGATCAGACAGGAGATGTAGAGGTTATTGATCAGACAGGAGAAGTAGAGGTTATTGATCAGAGAGGTTATTGATCAGAAATGATATTGACCAGACAGGAGAAGTAGAGGTTATTGATCAGACAGGAGAAGTAGAGGTTATTGATCAGAGAGATTATTGATCAGAGATGATATTGATCAGACAGGAGAAGTAGAGGTTATTGATCAGAGAGGTTATTGATCAGACAGGATAAGTAGAGGTTATTGATCAGACAGGAGAAGTAGAGGTTATTGATCAGACAGGAGAAGTAGAGGTTATTGATCAGACAGGATAAGTAGAGGTTATTGATCAGACAGGATAAGTAGAGGTTATTGATCAGATAGGAGAAGTAGAGGATATTGATCAGAGAGGAGAAGTAGAGGATATTTTAAGTGCTTTAAGTGAGATGACATCCGCCCATGTGTGTGTGAGATTGCGTGTGTGTGTTTCAAACCTTACAGACCTCGTGTGTGTGTTTCAAACCTTACAGCCGTCGCATGTGTGTGTGTGTTTCATACCTTACAGCCCTCGTGTGTGTGTGTGTGTGTTTCATACCTTACAGCCCTCGTGTGTGTGTGTGTGTGTTTCATACCTTACAGCCGTCGTGTGTGTGTGTTTCATACCTTACAGCCGTTGTGTGTGTGTGTGTGTATCATACCTTACAGCCGTCGCAACACACCCCGTGGGCGCACTGAGCCTCTGCCTTCAGACTGCAGTTGTTGGCGTTGCAGCAGTCATTACTGCACTCCTATAGACACACACACACACACACACACACACACACACACACACACACACACACACACACACACACACACACACACACACACACACACACACACACACACACACACACACACACACACACGTTTAGCCAAATCAATGAGGCACGACCCTGTGCCCACACACACACATTCGGTTCACATCCCAACTCCTCTGCTCTTTGACTCTGTCTCCAGTTGTGGCGTGGGGTGACAGCACTGATCGACATGTCAAAGTTTTGAGATGGAGGAAGTGGAAAGAGACAACCCGACCGCACAGAACGCTGTCATACAGAGATGAAAATGACATCTCTTCCCCGTTGCCATGGCGTTCTCACCGCCGTCGAGCCACAGATATTCTAAACTCGACGTGGGAGTTGAAGGATGAGAAACGGCAATTATACCGCAGGGAGAGAATGGAGAGAGAGACTACACAGAGGAAAAGAAACACTACATCAACCTCCCAGACAGACCCCCTGTGGTGTTTAGAGTAAATCAGTGTTCCAGTTATAATGCGTCAAGGTGACTTCCAGTACTAGACAGTTCTCATAGCGTACTTTCCATAGCAAAATGAAAAAAAGTTCCTTGGAAGAGCTGAGAAATGGGAAGTTGGGATATGATTGTCTGGAAATAAACCAGTTGTTTTTTGCCAAGCATACGTTTGTCTGCGTGTGTGGTAATGTGTAATAATGTCAATTCTTCTGAAGCGACAGGATACGAAAAGACACCGTGAAGCGAGCATTCTGCTTCTGTGTCAAAACAGGTGGCTTCTTGTCAGACGGCTGCGGTGTCTGCCGACGCCGACTCACTGTCACTTGTGCTTTAAGTCAAAACAGCCTCCACATCATCAGCATTTCTGTCAGCTAGAAATTAGCTTCTCCCTGTTTTCAATTTACAATTCCTCACAAATTAAAGCCAAAGAGGATTTACTTACTTAACCGTAATTCCATTAAAGTAAAAACAACAATTCCCAAAGTCCCAAGAAAACGTTTAAACACCTCTAAAAAAATATATGTTTTAGCGACTCAAAGGATTCTGGACGATTGACAAGTACAATATCAAACATAAGCGACGCTATGCTAAATGCTCGGGCGTATCTAAGGTGAGGGATCCTAACGGCAAATAGAGCAGGAGGCTTTTCTCACCTCTGGCTCTCCGCAGTCGCACTCTTCTCCGTCCTCCACAAAGCCGTTGCCGCACCTCTTGCCCCCCACCAGGTCCTTCATGTCGGGCATGTTGAAGAGGCACATCCCCCCTCCCTTCTGGAAGTAGTTGTCCAGGTCCAGCTTACTGCAGCGGCTGAACACCCGGGGAAATGGATGCCTATTGGGGAAAGAAATGTAAACATTGCAAAGATCCACAATGCAGAATATCATTGTGAACAGTGACCATCATGTTTAGTCTCAGAGAGTTCTTTAGAGCGGCGGCCAACCTTGGATGTCTAGGGGACCATTTTGGATCTCTGGTAGCCATGTTGGAGCTAAAAACCTGTTCATTCTTACCCGGTGGCAGCAGCCATCACGCAGCCCCCTTGTTCCGCAGTCGCCTCCAAACAGCAGCCCTCGTGGTCGTGGCTCATCCCAAAATTATGTCCGATCTCGTGGGCCATGGTGGCGGCAGCTCCGATGGGTAAATCCGAATGGTCCTGAGGGACCACATTAGCGAAAGGACTCATTTGTATGGGATTAAGCATAACAGCAAATCTATCTAGTCTCAATGTAACCGTTTTAAAAAAGCTTTCACTGTTCAGACTGTCTTACAATTCACTGAAACGGGCCAACAACACTCCTTGTTCTACCTGGTCTACTGTCTGATGTCACTTGGTCGGTGATACACTGTTACGCAACGCTTGAGGGAAATGTAAATCTATTCAGAGTCCGACTGAACGGCAGAGAATACTAATCACTAATTTAGGGGTCGATCTTTGTCAAAGAACTAGGATGACCTCATCCATTGAGGTCACGCCGTCCATCCAAGGGCTAACTGCTTCTAACACCCCACAAAACCAAGACGTCTCTTGTGCCTTTTCTCTTTGGCTAGTGCTATCCGGGATCCTTGGGACGTCCCTACCCTAAACTCTAACCCTTAACCCCTACCCTTACCACTAACCCTTAACCCTTAACCCCTACCCTTACCCCTAACCCTACCCTAAACTCTAACTCTTAACCCCTACCCTTACCCCTAACCCTTAACCCTTAACCCTAACCCCTACCCTTACCCCTAACCCTTAACCCCTACCCTTACCCCCTACCCTAACCCTTAACCCCTACCCTTACCCCTAACCCTACCCTAAACTCTAACCCTTAACCCCTACCCTTACCCCTAACCCCTAACCCTTTACCCCTAACCCTTAACCCCTACCCTAACCCCTAACCCCTAACCCTTAACCCCTACCCCTAACCCTAACCCTAACCCTTAACC
>NC_074679.1:40249593-40264593 GCF_029448725.1 Salvelinus fontinalis | reverse complement strand
GACATGTGGGAGACTCCCCAAACATATGGAAGAAGATACTCTGGTCAGATGAGACTAAAATGTAGTTTTTTGGCCATTAAGGAAAATGCTGTCTGGCTCAAATTCAACACCTCCCATCACCCCGAGAATACCATCCCCACAGTGAAGCATGGTGGTGGCAACATCACGCTGTGGGGATGTTTTTCATCGGCAGGGATTGGAAAACTGGTCAGAATTGAAGGAATGATGGATGGCGCTAAATACAGGGAAATTCTTGAGGGAAACCTGTTTCAGTCTTCTAGAGATCTGAGACCGGGACGGAGATTCACCTTCCAGCAGGACAATGACCCTAAACATACTGCTAAACCAACACTTGAGTGGTTTAAGAGGAAACATTTAAATGTCTTGGAATGGCCTAGTCAAAGCCCAGACCTCAATCCAATTGAGAATCTGTGTTATGACTTAAAGATTGCTGTACACCAGCGGAACCCATCCAACTTGAAGGAGCTGGAGCAGTTTTGCCCAGCAGTTTTGCCCAAAAATCCCAGTGGCTAGATGTGCCAAGCTTAGAGACTTGGGGGGTGAATAGTTATGCACGCTCAAGTTTTCTGGGGGTTTTTGTCTTATTTTTTGTTTGTTTCACAATAAATAAAAAAATGTGCATCTTCATAGTGGTAGGCATGGTGTGTAAATCAAATGATACAAACCCCCAAAAAATCTATTTTAATTCCAGGTTGTACGGCAACAAAATAGGAAAAATGCCAAGGAGGGTGAATACTTTCGCAAGCCACTGTACACATAACCTCAACTAACCTGTAGCCCCGCACATAGACCCGGTAGCGGTGCGCCCTGTATATAGCCTCG
Source organism: Salvelinus fontinalis (assembly GCF_029448725.1). Taxonomy (NCBI): domain Eukaryota; kingdom Metazoa; phylum Chordata; class Actinopteri; order Salmoniformes; family Salmonidae; genus Salvelinus; species Salvelinus fontinalis. Next base: position 40,263,750 of record NC_074679.1, on the reverse strand, counting down.
TTATTGTTGTTTATTCTGTTACTTTTGATTTATTTTGTACTTTATTTTATTTACTGAATACGTTCTTAACTCTATTTTCTTAAAACTGCATTGTTGGTTCAGGGCTTGTAAATAACCATTTCACTGTAAGGTGTACAGAGCCCTGTAGAATCGAACCCCAAACACAACATAACACAACCGCCTGGCAACTGGCATCACTCACGGCAACAGGCAACACTCACGGCAACAGGCAACACCCACGGCAACAGGCAACACTCAGGGCAACAGACAACACTTACGGCAACAGGCAACACTCACGGCAACAGGCAACACTCACGGCAACAGGCAACACTCACGGCAACAGACAACACTCACGGCAACAGGCAACACTCACGGCAAAAGGCAACACTCACGGCGACAGACAACACTCACGGCAACAGACAACACTCACGGCAACAGGCAACACTCACGGCAACAGGCAACACTCACGGCAACAGGCAACACTCACGGCAACAGGCAACACTCACGGCAACAGGCAACACTCTCGGCAACAGGCAACACTCACGGCAACAGGCAACACTCACGGCAACAGACAACACTCACGGCAACAGGCAACACTCACGGCAACAGGCAACACTCACGGCAACAGGCAACACTCACGGCAACAGATAACACTCACGGCAACAGACAACACTCACGGCAACAGGCAACACTCACGGCAACAGACAACACTCACGGCAACAGGCAACACTCACGGCAACAGGCGACACTCACGGCAACATACGACACTGACAGCAACATACGACACTGACAGCAACAGACAACACTGACAGCAATAGACAACACTCACGGCAACAGGCAACACTCACAGCAACAGACAACACTCACGGCAACAGGCAACACTCACGGCAACAGATATCACTTACGGCAACAGGCAACACTCACCTGTTGTATTCGGCGCATGTGACAAATAATAATTTGATTTGATTTAATTGCTGTAGCGTTAAGAGCATGGCTGTGCTGTGTGTGTGTGTGTGGTCTTTACTAACGTCAGTAGCTGTGCGTTGTCGTGCTTCTTGCGGGACTTAAGCTTCTGTCTCCACTGTAGGAAGGACCAGAGAGTGGTGTTGGGCTCTTCTGTAATGATGCACTCATCCCTCTCCTTCCATACCTCCAGGCCAATCAGAGGCACCCGGATGTTCAGAGCCCTGTAGAACTGAACCCCAACCACAACATAACACAACCGCACGGCAACAGGCAACACTCACGGCAACAGACAACACTCACAGCAACAGATATCCCTCACGGCATCCGGCAACACTCACGGCAATGGGGTCACACAGAGACATATGTTTTGTTTTTCCTTGTGACTAGGGCATTTCTAAATAGACAAATTTAGATTATTCAAAATCTATCATTTTCAATCACTTTGATCATTCTGATGAAACAAAACAAAGGGCAGAATTGGAAAGGACTAGAAAGACAATTAATCTTAGAAATATCACAGGACTGTGTGGAAGTTAATGATATGTCAGTAGGTGATTTATAAAACCAGACTCTCTCTCTCTCCCGGCCCTGATACACTATCCATTTTGTTGACACAAACTGAGCTCTCTTTATTCCCCCTGTGGATTGCATCTAAGACACACACATCACCACGCTGGCTTACCTTATCAACATAATTGGCAATCTCCATTATCCTCAGCTTGGTTTTCTGGTAGTCCTTATTCTGTCGTTTATACTAGATTACAAAGGGAGATGGAATAGCATTCAGTGGCAGATATAAAATCAATAGTGACAAATGTTCAACCAAACACAATACATTTTTTTTTTAAATGGCCGTCCTCAATAGAACAAGAGAGATCCAGAAGAAAAACCTGTCCCACTTCACCATCTCTACCCCCAATTCATCATCGTAGTAGGTACCAATTAAGAACAGGAGTGGACCAAAAACTGTATTCTGATTGGTCACCGCCATGCACTGTTACCACGGCGTCATATTCATATTGCACCTAACAGTAGCCAACTGGAACGTAGAATAGACCGTTATGGAAGACATATCTTTTCCTTCCTGGCCGGCTGGAGCACATTGTCTATTTAGGACTGGTAATGAGCTCTCTGTCTCCCACCATTAGACCCAACTAGAAACGTTCATCATTAACATGACAAATCCTCTGGTCTCGTCTATGCTGCTCTCTATCAGTGAGGAAAAGGTGCTTCAGCCCATCAGCCAGCATCATAATTATACACTATTTCACCAAGTAGGCAGAGTTGAGGATGAGGACCATTATGTCAGAGTTGAGGATGAGTGAGGACCATTATGTCAGAGTTGAGGATGAGTGAGGACCATTATGTCAGAGTTGAGGATGAGTGAGGACCATTATGTCAGAGTTGAGGATGAGTGAGGACCATTATGTCAGAGTTGAGGATGAGGACCATTATGTCAGAGTTGAGGATGAGTGAGGACCATTATGTCAGAGTTGAGGATGAGTGAGGACCATTATGTCAGAGTTGAGGACGAGTGAGGACCATTATGTTAGAGTTGAGGATGAGTGAGGACCATTATGTCAGAGTTGAGGATGAGTGAGGACCATTATGTCAGAGTTGAGGACGAGTGAGGACCATTATGTCAGAGTTGAGGATGAGTGAGGACCATTATGTCAGAGTTGAGGATGAGTGAGGACCATTATGTCAGATGAGATAATTATTGTTCACAACATTCCCCATGTCCATTTGATATGTCAATGGTTCAATGGGTTGGTTGACGTTCCTGGACGGATGTGACGCACACACTTGACTTTGTGTACACACACACACACACACACACACACACACACACACACACACACACACACACACACACACACACACACACACACACACACACACACACACACACACACACACACACACACACACACACACACACACACACACACACACTCAACCTTGTGCACATACATTCATACATACATTCACACACACACACACACATGCACGCACACAAACATATACACACACAAACACACACACACACTTGCCCTGCTCTGATCAAGGGAACAATAAGGAATAGCTCCACTTGTTGTTGGCTCTCTAGCTTACCAATGTACTGTCCGCCACGATGTACAGCTCCATGTACTTGGTGGTGCCCCAGGCATTTCGTCTCACCTGTTTTCAAACGGAGAGAGATCAGAGAGGGAGGAGGGACACAGTGAGGGGTTATTTGGTCCGTTTGGTATAATGGACACACACACAATTGAATGGTCACAGCAATCCAGGAGCGAATCGTGGCCCCTTCCTGTTTAGAAACGATCACCCACCACTCATTCTATTGTCGTGGAGGTCAAAACAAAAAAGGGCTTGTTTTTAACCATGGCAACAGACGGAGCTTTTCACAGTGGTAAAACAGAAATGACACAATGGAAGAAAAATATGCCGTTTGTGACACGTTACAATCTCAGTATCTTTCTATCGGTCATTTTCCGCTATGCTAATACTTGATTACAGCTATTAGGCAGAGGCTCTGTGGTAATTAAAATACATTGATTTATACAAGCAGGCATGGCTGTCTTGCCCAGGCCAGACAGAAGACCAATATTGTGGTCTAGCAGAGTTCCAGGGCAGTGGGCAGCCGGCCTGTGTAGCGCGGTGGCCTTCTTGGACTGCTAGAGACATATGGGGGGATGGAGAGAGAATGGTGAGGGAGAGAGAGAGAGACAGAGAGGGTTAAGGGGGAGAGAGAGAGAGAGAGAGGGGTGAAGGGGACAGAGAGAGAGAGAGGGAGTGAGAGAGAGAGAGAGAGATAAGGGGGAGAGACAGAGAGAGAGAGACTGAGAGGGGTAAGGGGGAGAGAGAGAGAGAGAGAGGGGTGAAGGGGACAGAGAGAGAGAGAGAGAGAGAGAGAGAGAGAGAGAGAGATAAGGGGGAGAGACAGAGAGAGAGAGACTGAGAGGGGTAAGGGAGAGAGAGAGAGAGAGAGGGGTGAAGGGGACAGAGAGAGAGAGAGAGAGAGAGAGAGAGAGAGAGAGAGAGAGAGAGAGAGATAAGGGGGAGAGACAGAGAGAGAGAGACTGAGAGGGGTAAGGGGGAGAGAGAGAGAGAGAGAGGAGTGAAGGGGACAGAGAGAGAGAGAGAGAGGGGTGAAGTGGACAGAGAGTGAGTCAGGGTCAGAGCAGGCAGAGGTCAGGGTCAGAGCAGGCAGAGGTCAGGGTCAGAGCAGGCAGAGGTCAGGGTCAGAGCAGGCAGAGGTCAGGGTCAGAGCAGGCAGAGGTCAGGGTCAGAGCAGGCAGAGGTCAGGGTCAGAGCAGGCAGAGGTCAGGGTCAGAGCAGGCAGAGGTCTGGGTCAGAGCAGGCAGAGGTCTGGGTCAGAGCAGGCAGAGGTCAGGGTCAGAGCAGGCAGAGGTCAGGGTCAGAGCAGGCAGAGGTCAGGGTCAGAGCAGGCAGAGGTCAGGGTCAGAGCAGGCAGAGGTCAGGGTCAGAGCAGGCAGAGGTCAGGGTCAGAGCAGGCAGAGGTCAGGGTCAGAGCAGGCGGAATGGTCAAAACCGGGAAAACTAGAAAACAGGGACTAGAGAGGAAAAACAAGAGCTGACTCCGGTGTGTTTGAGCAGGGCAGGATCAAAAACCTGCATACCCAGCAGCTCACCAGATGGAGGGTTGACGAATCACATGTGTTTTATACAGTAGCCTATCAGTGCAGTATCTTGGTCTGGGGTTAAGTGTCGTTGCTCAAGGTCACGACGGCAGGAGATATACTTCATGGGATCAGAGACCAGTAGCCACCCATTGTCAATGCCAGTAATGGTTATTTTGTAAAGTGGTTCATACAACACTATTTTCGGTCATGAGTGACCCATAGTGTTACAGACCTTTTCTTTTGGAGGTGGGGCTGAGAGAGGGGTGAGGGGGAGAAAGAGAGAGAGAGAGAGAGGTGAGAGAGGGAGAGAGAGAGAGAGAGAGAGAGGGTGAGGGGGAGAAAGAGGGAGCGAGAGAGAGAGAGAGAGAGAGAGAGAGGGTGATGGGGAGAAAGAAAGACAGACAGGGAGAGAGAGAGAGAGGGAGAGAGTGGGTGAGGGGGAGAAAGAAAGACAGAGAGAGAGAAAGAGAGAGAGAGAGAGAGAGAGAGAGAGAGAGAGAGAGAGAGAGAGAGAGAGAGAGAGAGAGAGAGAGAGAGAGAGAGGGGGTGAGGGGAAGAAAGATAGAGAGAGAGAGAGGGAGAGGAGGGGGGAGGGAGAGGAGTGTTTCCACTGTTTATTTTCAAGACAGTGGTCTGACCGTGTCTGGAGTCTGCTATGGCTGGCATCTCAGCATAATTAATGGGTGGCTGTTCAAGAAATTGCGAGTAGGGCCTAGAGAGAAGGAGGGAGAGAGGGGGGGAAGAAAACAAAATCGTAGCAAAAAGAGCATGAAAAGAGGAGGAGAAAATGTGAGGGAGAAAGAGAAGGTTATAGAAGGAGAAGAGGAGGAGAAATGGAGAGAGAGAGGAGAGAGAGAGCGAGAGACAACAAACTTGGGGAAATTATGCAGAAGATTGGGAAAATCCTCTGCATTATCATTAACAGCAGACTCGTACATATTCACCCTGCACACCCTGGGCTCCCGAGTGGCGCAGTGGTCTAAGGCACTGTATCTGAGTGCTAGAGGTGTCACTACAGACACCCTGGTTCGGCGGCCTACCCTTCCTGCCAAATGTATGACCATATTAGAGACACATATTTCCCTCAGATTACACAGACCTACAAAGAATTTGAAATCAAACACAATTTTGATGAACTCCCATATCTACTAGGTGAAATACCACAGTGTTCCATCACAACAGCAAGATTTGTGACCTGTTGCCACAAGAAAAGGGCAACCAGTGAAGAACAAACAACATTGTAAATACAACCAATATTTATGTTTATTTATTTTCCCTTTTGTACTTTAACTATTTCTACATCGTTACAACACTGTATGTAGACTTAATATGATATTTGCAACGTCTTGATTCTTTTGGAACTTTACGTGTTTACTGTTGATTTTTTATTATTCATTTCACATTTGTTTATTATCTGTTTTACTGCTTTGGCAATGTAAACATACGTACAGTGCCTTCGGAAAGTATTCAGAGCCCTTGACTTTTTCCACATTTTGTTACGTTACAACCTTGTTCTAAAATTGATTACATCGTTTTTCCCCATTCAATCTAGACACAATACCCCATAATGACATCACAATACCTCATAATGAAATCACAATACCCCATATTGACATCACAATACCCCATAATGACATCACAATACCCCATAAGACATCACAATACCCCATATTGACATCACAATACCCCATAATGACATCACAATACCCCATATTGACATCACAATACCCCATAATGACATCACAATACCCCATAATGACAAAGAAAAAACAGAAATATTACATTTACATACAGTAGGTATTACATAAGTATTCAGACCTTTTACTCAGTACTTAGTACTTTGACGCACAATGATTACAGCCTTGAGTGTTCTTGGGTATGGTGCTACAAGCTTGGCATGCCTATTCTTCTCTGCAGATCCTCTCAAGCTCTGTCAGGTTGGATGAGGGGCATCACTGCACACCTATTTTCAGGTCTCTCCAGAGATGTTTGATCAGGTTCAAGTCCGGGCTCTGGCTTGGCCACTCAAGGACATTCAGAAACTTGTCCCGAAGCCACTCCTGCGTTGTCTTGGCTGTGTGCTTAGGGTCGTTTGTCACGCCCTGACCCTTGGTTCTTTATGGTGTTGTAGGTCAGGGCGTGACTAGGGAGTGTTCTAGTCTTTTCTATGTTGGTGCTCTTGATATGGTTCCCAATTAGAGGCAGCTGATGTTCGTTGTCTTGTTGTGTTTTGTGCACTTTCTCGTTTGTAGTAGTTTGTTTATTGTTTTGTTTAAGTTTCACAGCAATAAATCCCGCTGCGCCTTGATCCGACCTTTTCTACGAGCGTGACATCGTTGTCCTGTTGGAAGGTGAACCTTCGCCTCAGTCTGAGGTCCTGAGCAGGTTTTCATCAAGGATCTCTCTCTGTACTTTTCTCCGTTCATCTTTCCCTCGATCCTGACTAGTCTCCCAGTCCCTGCCGCTGAAAAACATCCCCACAGCATGATGCTGCCACCACCATGCTTCACTGTAGGGATGGTGCCAGGTTTCCTCCAGACGTGACGCTTGGCATTCAGGCCAAAGAGTTCAATCTTGGTTTCATCAGACCAGAGAATCTTGTTTCTCATGGTCTGAGAGTCTTTAGGTGCCTTTTGGTAAACTCCATGCAGGCTGTCATGTGCCTTTTACTGATGAGTGACTTCTGTCTGGCCTGATTGGTGGAGTGCTGCAGAGATGGTTGTCCTTCTGGAAGTTTCTCTCATCTCCACAGAGGAACTATAGAGCTCTGTCAGAGTGACCATCGGGTTCTTGGGCACCTCCCTGACCAAGGCCCTTCTCCCCCAATCGAGTCTTGGTGGTTCCAAACTTCTTCCATTTAAGAATGATGGAGGCCACTGTGTTCTTGGGGACCTTCAATGCTGCAGAAACGTTTTGGTACCTTTCCCCAGATCTGTGCCTCGACACAATCCTGTCTCGGAGCTCTACGGACAATTGGGTTTTGCTCTAACATGCACTGTCAACTGTGGGACCTTATATAGACAGGTGTGTGCCTTTCCAAATCATGTCCAATCAATTGAATTTACCACAGGTGGACTCCAATCAAGTTGTAGAAACATCTCAAGGATGATCAATGGAAACAGGATAAACCTGAGCTCAATTTCGATTCTCATAGCAAAGAGTCAGAATACTTATGCAAATAAGGTATTTCTGTTTTTTATTTTTAATACAATTGCAAACATTTCAAAAAAATCTGTTTTCACTTTTTCATTATGGGGTTTTGTCTGTTGATTAATGAGGAAAAAAAACTATGTAATCCATTTTAGAATAAGGTTGTAAGGTAACAAAATGTGTAAAAAGTAAATCCTTCCGAAGGCACTGTATGTTTCCCATGCCAATAAAGCCCCTTGAATTGAATTGAAAGAGAGAGAGAGAGAGAAAGAGAGAGAGGCTTGAATGACTGTTCACCACAGGGACATTATCAGCCGGCTGCACTGGAGCAAATTAGGTCCTGTGTTTAGTCTTTCCTCCGTGGAAGGACACTACAGTAAGACAGACTCACACTGGGGGGAAACAAACGCAACGGCAACAGACCAAACCACCAACCATATAATTCCCTCTGGCTTTCAGCTGGCCTCGAAGTGATTTCGTGTGTGCCTCTAAAAAGTCTCTAAGAGAAATCCAATAATGTGTTTATGCTTGTATGACAAGAGAGATGGTAATTTCCTCTGAAGGACAAAATGCACTCTTTCTCTCTCTGTGTCTGTCTGTGTGTGCGTGTGTGTGCGTGTGTGTGCGTGTGTGTGTGTGTGTGTGTGTGTGTGTGTGTGTGTGTGTGTGTGTGTGTGTGTGTGTGTGTGTGTGTGTGTGTGTGTGTGTGTGTGTGTGTGTGTGTGTGTGTGTGTGTGTGTGTGTGTGTGTACAGGTTTACATGTGTGTAGTCAATAGCCATGTAATCATCCCCGCAAAGAGACTGATGAATACTATGTCCATCACATCAGAAGGTTAATCACACAAAGAAGAAGCTTTCTCCTCAAAGAATAATACCAGGAAATACTATTTAATAGCAGAGACGTCTCCTTCTGTTCTACATTTGATATGCTCCATAAAAGCATTAGCAGGTTCTTCCTCACCTTTACATATATATTGTTAAAGAATACATTCTGGGAATTTTATCCATCCCTATTCTTAAGATTTAATATGACAATAACTTCTGCTGTTGCCATGCGCTGTTGTGCTAGTATCTTTTAGTATTTAGTCAATCAGTTTGTATTTATTTAATCAGTTTGTATTTATTTAACCAGTTTGTATTTAATCAATCTGTTTGTATTTAATCAATCAGTTTGTATTTAATCAATCAGTTTGTATTTATTTAACCAGTTTGTATTTAATCAATCAGTTTGTATTTAATCAATCAGTTTGTATTTATTTAATCGTAGCCTAGTGGTTAGAGCGTTGGACTAGTAACCGGAAGGTTGCAAGTTGAAATCCCCGAGCTGACAAGGTACAAATCTGTCGTTCTGCCCCTGAACAGGCAGTTAACCCACTGTTCCTAGGCCGTCATTGAAAATAAGAATTTGTTCTTAACTGACTTGCCTCGTTAAATAAATGTAAAAAAAAAAAAAAAAAATCAGTTTGTATTTAATCAATCAGTTTCTGAACCTTTAATATTTGTATTGTTTGTGCTCTTGCCGTGCTTGGTGGTGTTCTAGTGACTGTGAGGTGAAGGATGTGGAGTCTGTCTGTACCTCTATGTTTGGTTTGTTGGAATAGAAGTGTGGGCTATACCGTGGCATAGTCTGACATCTGCCATGCAAACATAAACATAGACTTTTCTTTTGTAACTCTGTTTCGTCTGGTGGTGGAAAGTTCATCTGTAAAAACTTCTGTCACTCTTGTTTGTTCTGTTGATAGAGAACATACCATACAGTTTATACAAATGAAAGACTTTGTTGGGCTTGTGGTCAATAGAGAATGTGAAATGTGTCCAAATAAATAAAGACTTGTTGTGTCTGTTGATTATTGAACCTTTATTTAACTAGGCAAGTCAGTTAAGAACAAATTCTTATTTACAATAACGGCCTACCGGGGAACAGTGGGTTAACTGTCTTGTTCAGGGGCAGAACGACAGATTTTTACCTTGTCAGCTCGGGGATATCGATCTAGCAACCTTTTGGTTACTGGCCAAACGCTCTAACCACTAGGCTACCTGCCTCCCCAAGTTTCTGTTGGTGTGTTGATGTGTCTGTTGGTGTGTAGCTGTGTCTGTTGGTGTGTTGCTGTGTCTGTTGGTGTGTTGCTGTGTCTGTTGGTGTCTGTTGGTGTGTTGTTGTGCATGTTGGTGTGTTGCTGTGTCTGTTGGTGTGTTGCTGTGTCTGTTGGTGTGTAGCTGTGTCTGTTGTTTTGTCTGTTGTGTTATTATGTCTGTCGGTGTGTTGCTGTGTCTGTTGGTGTGAGCTGTGTCAGTTGGTGTGATGTTGTGTCTGTTGGTGTGTTGCTGTGTCTGTTGGTGTGTAGCTGTGTCTGTTGTTGTGTCTGTTGTGTTATTGTGTCTGTCGGTGTGTTGCTGTGTCTGTTGGTGTGAGCTGTGTCTGTTGGTGTGTTGCTGTGTCTGTTGGTGTGTGGCTGTGTCTGTTGGTGTGTTGTTGTGTCTGTTGGTGTGTTGTTGTGTCTGTTGGTGTGTTGCTGTGTCTGTTGGTGTGTGGCTGTGTCTGTTGGTGTGATGTTGTGTCTGTTGTTGTGTTGCTGTGTCTGTTGGTGTGTTGCTGTGTCTGTTGGTGTGTTGCTGTGTCTGTTGGTGTGTTGCTGTGTCTGTTGGTGTGTTGCTGTGTTTGTTGGTGTGATGTTGTGTCTGTTGGTGTGTTGTTGTGTCTGTTGGTGTGTTGCTGTGTCTGTTGGTGTCTGTTGGTGTGTTGTTGTGCATGTTGGTGTGTAGCTGTATCTGTTGGTGTGTTGCTGTGTCTGTTGGTGTGTTGCTGTGTTTGTTGGTGTGATGTTGTGTCTGTTGGTGTGTTGCTGTGTCTGTTGGTGTGTTGCTGTGTCTGTTGGTGTGTTGCTGTGTCTGTTGGTGTGTTGCTGTGTCTGTTGGTGTGTCTGTTGGTGTGTTGCTGTGTCTGTTGGTGTGTTGCTGTGTCTGTTGGTGTGTTGTTGTGTATGTTGGTGTGTTGCTGTGTCTGTTGGTGTGTAGCTTTGTCTGTTGGTGTGTTGCTGTGTTGCTGTGTCTGTTGGTGTGTTGCTGTGTCTGTTGGTGTGTTGTTGTGTCTGTTGGTGTGTAGCTGTGTCTGTTGGTGTGTTGCTGTGTCTGTTGGTGTGTCTGTTGTGTCTGTTGTTGTGCTGCTGTGTCTGTCGGTGTGTTGTTGTGTCTGTTGGTGTGTTGCTGTGTCTGTTGGTGTGTAGATGTGTCTGTTGGTGTGTTGCTGTGTCTGTTGGTGTGTTGGTGTGTCTGTTGTGTCTGTTGTTGTGTTGCTGTGTCTGTTGGTGTGTTTGCTGTGTCTGTGGTGTGTTGCTGTGTCTGTTGTTGTGTTGCTGTGTCTGTTGGTGTGTTGCTGTGTCTGTTGGTGTGTAGCTGTGTCTGTTGGTGTGTAGCTGTGTCTGTTGGTGTGTAGCTGTGTCTGTTGGTGTGTTGCTGTGTCTGTTGGTGTGTTGCTGTGTCTGTTGGTGTGTAGTTGTGTCTGTTGGTGTGTAGCTGTGTCTGTTGTCGTGTTGTTGTGTTGCTGTGTCTATTGGTGTGTTGCTGTGTCTGTGGTGTGTTGCTGTGTCTGTTGTTGTGTTGCTGTGTCTGTTGGTGTGTTGCTGTGTCTGTTGGTGTGTTGCTGTGTCTGTTGGTGTGTTGTTGTGTCTGTTGGTGTGTTGTTGTGTCTGTTGGTGTGTTGTTGTGTCTGTTGGTGTGTAGCTGTGTCTGTTGGTGTGTAGCTGTGTCTGTTGGTGTGTAGCTGTGTCTGTTGGTGTGTTGCTGTGTCTGTTGGTGTGTTGCTGTGTCTGTTGGTGTGTTGTTGTGTCTGTTGGTGTGTTGCTGTGTCTGTTGGTGTGTTGTTGTATTTGTTAGTGTCTGTTGGTGTGTAGCTGTGTCTGTTGGTGTGTAGCTGTGTCTGTTGGTGTGTAGCTGTGTCTGTTGGTGTGTTGCTGTGTCTGTTGGTGTGTTGCTGTGTCTGTTGGTGTGTAGCTGTGTCTGTTGGTGTGTAGCTGTGTCTGTTGGTGTGTTGTTGTGTTTGTTGGTGTGTTGTTATGTCTGTTGTTGTGTTTGTTGGTGTGTTGTTGTGTCTGTTGGTGTGTTGCTGCGTCTGTTGGTGTCTGTTGGTGTGTAGTTGTGTCTGTTGTTGTGTCTGTTGGTGTGTTGCTGTGTCTGTTGGTGTGTGGCTGTGTCTGTTGGTGTCTGTTGGTGTGTAGTTGTGTCTGTTGTTGTGTCTGTTGGTGTGTTGCTGTGTCTGTTGGAGTGTTGCTGTGTCTGTTGGTGTTTGTTGGTGTGTTGCTGTGTCTTTTGTTGTGTCTGTTGGTGTGTTGCTGTGTCTGTTGGTGTGTAGTTGTGTCTGTTGGTGTGTAGCTGTGTCTGTTGGTGTGTTGCTGTGTCTGTTGGTGTCTGTTGGTGTGTAGCTGTGTCTGTTGGTGTGTAGCTGTGTCTGTTGGTGTGTAGCTGTGTCTGTTGGTGTGTTGCTGTGTCTGTTGGTGTGTTGCTGTGTCTGTTGGTGTGTAGTTGTGTCTGTTGGTGTGTAGCTGTGTCTGTTGGTGTGTTTCTGTGTCTGGTGTGTTGCTGTGTCTGTTGGTGTGTTGCTTTGTCTGTTGGTGTGTTGCTGTGTCTGTTGGTGTGTGGTTGTGTCTGTTGGTGTGTTGCTGTGTCTGTTGGTGTGTTGCTGTGTCTGTTGGTGTGTAGCTGTGTCTGTTGGTGTGTTGCTGTGTCTGTTGGTGTCTGTTGGTGTGTAGCTGTGTCTGTTGGAGTGTAGCTGTGTCTGTTGGTGTGTAGCTGTGTCTGTTGGTGTGTTGCTGTGTCTGTTGGTGTGTTGCTGTGTCTGTTGGTGTGTAGTTGTGTCTGTTGGTGTGTAGCTGTGTCTGTTGGTGTGTTTCTGTGTCTGGTGTGTTGCTGTGTCTGTTGGTGTGTTGCTTTGTCTGTTGGTGTGTTGCTGTGTCTGTTGGTGTGTGGCTGTGTCTGTTGGTGTGTTGCTGTGTCTGTTGGTGTGTTGCTGTGTCTGTTGGTGTGTAGCTGTGTCTGTTGGTGTGTTGCTGTGTCTGTTGGTGTCTGTTGGTGTGTAGCTGTGTCTGTTGGAGTGTAGCTGTGTCTGTTGGTGTGTAGCTGTGTCTGTTGGTGTGTAGCTGTGTCTGTTGGTGTGTAGCTGTGTCTGTTGGTGTGTAGCTGTGTCTGTTGGTGTGTTGTTGTATCTGTTAGTGTCTGTTGATGTGTAGCTGTGTCTGTTGGTCTGTTGGTGTGTCTGTTGGTGTGTTGTTGAGTCTGTTGCTGTGTCTGTTGGTGTGTTGTTGTGTATGTTGGTGTGTTGCTGTGTCTGTTGGTGTGTAGCTGTGTCTGTTGGTGTGTTGCTGTGTTGCTGTGTCTGTTGGTGTGTTGCTGTGTCTGTTGGTGTGTTGCTGTGTCTGTTGGTGTGTTGCTGTGTCTGTTGTTGTGTTGCTGTGTCTGTTGGTGTGTTGCTGTGTCTGTTGGTGTGTTGCTGTGTCTGTTGGTGTGTCTGTTGTGTCTGTTGTTGTGTTGCTGTGTCTGTCGGTGTGTTGTTGTGTCTGTTGGTGTGTTGCTGTGTCTGTTGGTGTGTAGATGTGTCTGTTGGTGTGTTGCTGTGTCTGTTGGTGTGTAGATGTGTCTGTTGGTGTGTTGTTGTGTCTGTTGGTGTGTAGCTGTGTCTGTTGGTGTGTAGCTGTGTCTGTTTGTGTGTAGCTGTGTCTGTTGGTGTGTTGCTGTGTCTGTTGGTGTGTTGCTGTGTCTGTTGGTGTGTTGTTGTGTCTGTTGGTGTGTTGCTGTGTCTGTTGGTGTGTTGTTGTATCTGTTAGTGTCTGTTGGTGTGTAGCTGTGTCTGTTGGTGTGTAGCTGTGTCTGTTGGTGTGTCTGTTGTGTCTGTTGGTGTGTTGCTGTGTCTGTTGGTGTGTTGTTGTATCTGTTAGTGTCTGTTGGTGTGTAGCTGTGTCTGTTGGTGTGTAGCTGTGTCTGTTGGTGTGTAGCTGTGTCTGTTTGTGTGTTGTTGTGTCTGTTGGTGTGTTGTTGTGTCTTTTGCTGTGTCTGTTGGTGTTTGTTGGTGTGTTGCTGTGTCTGTTGGTGTGTGTCTGTTGGTGTCTGTTGGTGTGTAGCTGTGTCTGTTGGTGTGTAGCTGTGTCTGTTGGTGTGTTGCTGTGTCTGGTGGTGTGTTGCTGTGTCTGTTGGTGTGTAGTTGTGTCTGTTGGTGTGTAGCTGTGTCTGTTGGTGTGTTTCTGTGTCTGGTGTGTTGCTGTGTCTGTTGGTGTGTTGCTTTGTCTGTTGGTGTGTTGCTGTGTCTGTTGGTGTGTAGTTGTGTCTGTTGGTGTGTAGCTGTGTCTGTTGGTGTGTAGCTGTGTCTGTTTATGTTAAGCTGTGTCTGTTGGTGTGTTGCTGTGT
>NC_074679.1:40229593-40247093 GCF_029448725.1 Salvelinus fontinalis | reverse complement strand
TCAAAGGGTTCTCCTATGGGGACAGTCGAAGATCCCTTTTAGGTTACAGACAGCACCTTTTGTTTTCTCAGAATGTAAGGTGAGAAAATGATTCAATGTAAAATCCATGTTATCGACAGAGAACACATTTATTAGTAAAAATTCAGCATTTATTGAAAATTAGCCTGGAAGCAAAAGAGGGACAGAAAAGAAACGACTGCGGCGGCGGGTCGAAAATAAACATCCCCTGTGTTTTTCCACCTCAGAGAGAAGTCATGCTTTCTGGAGTGATGTGGCTGGAGAAGGTACTGTGATCCACAGTGTGTCCTGTGGCTGGAGAAGGTACTGTGATCCACAGTGTGTGATGTGGCTGGAGAAGGTACTGTGATCCACAGTGTGTGATGTGGCTGGAGAAGGTACTGTGATCCACAGTGTGTCCTGTGGCTGGAGAAGGTACTGTGATCCACAGTGTGTCCTGTGGCTGGAGAAGGTACTATGATCCACAGTGTGTGATGTGGCTTGAGAAGGTACTATGATCCACAGTGTGTGATGTGACTGGAGAAGGTACTGTGATCCACAGTGTGTCCTGTGGCTGGAGAAGGTACTGTGATCCACAGTGTGTCCTGTGGCTGGAGAAGGTACTGTGATCCACAGTGTGTCCTGTGGCTGGAGAAGGTACTGTGATCCACAGTGTGTCCTGTGGCTGGAGAAGGTACTGTGATCCACATTGTATAATGCACCTCCGCTATGGAGCTCTTTGTCCCAGTAGATATCAGCACAGCAAAGAAACACACACAATACATGGCAATCAAATGGGAATCAAATGGGAATCAAATGGGAATCAAATGGGTCTCATGCAAAAGGTATGCATGTGAGGCATGTACACACACACACACACACACACACACACACACACACACACACACACACACACACACACACACACACACACACACACACACACACACACACACACACACACACACACACACACACACACACACACACACACACACACACACACACACACACCAGGCCCTTTCAGCCATGGCACGTCAAAACTGAACACAATATTCTCTGGCTTACATTGGAACCGTGACAAGTCAGGTTCGTTGAAGTTCAGGGTTTGGGTGAGTCCAGCTCACTCTCCCGTCACCACCTAATTCAATTTTGAGTCAATACAGAAACACTTCTGTCTTTGGTGCGTGACGGTGGCCAGTGGGGAATATGAGCTGGAAGGTGATATTGGAAGGGAACTGAAAATATACAACATAGCCGGAGAACTGCTACGAAGAGCGGAAAAGGGCAGGGATGGAACACAGACAATAGAAGGGATTCTGGAACTTTTGGGTGTTCCATGAGTGGAACCTTTGTTATTGATGACGAGTCTCACTAACTAATATGACTAAAGCAGGGGGAATGACCTCACTTATCGGCATTACCAGGTACCCGTTTAACTACGCCCTCATGACGTTCCGTGTCCAAGGAAAACACGCCAGTGTGATAAAGCCTACGATTACGTAATAGAGGTTAACGTTTTGCCACCCTTTCTATAGCGTGCCATTTGCTTATGACTGTTCTAGGAAGTGTCTTTGGTAGGCCTTATAAAGTGATTGGCCCTCGGATTTGTATCTTGCTAGAAGTGTGACCCTTTAGTTTAGCTCTTGCCTTTGTTGAAAGTTGTTATTTGATCAACTAAGTTTTTTTTCTCGCATTCTCTGTGTAGGTTAGACATTTTCATTCTGTCGAGTTGCTGTTTTCGGTCTCTTCAGTTTCCTCCTAACCTGTGACTGATCGCATCTCACTACATCCTCAGCCAGGACAAACAGCCACTACAAATGAGCTCCTCTTGCTGTCTGAGAGACATAAAAAGAGTATCACAGAGAAAATATTAAAGATAAAACAATTGTTAATGGAGAACAAACGTGTGTGAAACTCTGTTATCAGTCTAGGATTGGCTGAGCTGGCTGGTTGAATCCATTTCTAATCAAGAGCGATAGAAACTCGAGGTCTTCGGATCAAATTCGTGGATATATTTTTCAGGATGTACGGGTGGCGACAGGGGACATCTTTTTCCACAGGACATGCTCCAATTTCAAAGCATTTGATATGCAAGAAGTTTCCTATTAAATTCTGTTCTGAGGCAGGGAAAATTTAAAGACTTCTAAACTGTTTATACCGTTTGTATCCCGAAAAATAAGATTTGAGGAATTGAATTAGCCAGCGAGTTTAATGAAAACTCACACTACTTGCCTGAGGTAGTTTACATCCAGCAACAGAGTTACGTAAAATAAAAATAAATATCAGACTGAATTCTGGGTGTTTGAGGTAGAACTTTGTTATCCCACTCTATGGTTCATTTGGAGAAACATGACAGAATTTACTCCAGCTGAAAGTTGCCTCTAGACACTGAACTAAGGTCAGTGAAGCATTTCTTCCAACTAATGATTAAGGTTAGGATTTGTAAAAATTCAAGCTGATTCTGGATCAGTGCCTAACAGGGAAACATCTACCAAGAGACTGAAAATCCAAGAACAGGTTAGAAATGATGATAAAGTAAAATGTTTTTTTTTTTTTTTTTTACGTACCTCACTCCTGAACATGTGCTAACGGCTGCCCAGGAGTCCAGGTGTCCTCTTACATGCCCATGGTAGAAGCAGTGATCCTGTGATGATAGGGGAGGGAGGGGGAGAGAGGGAGAGAGGAAGGGAGGGAGGGGGAGAGAGGGAGAGAGGAAGGGAGGGAGGGGGAGAGAGGGAGAGAGGAAGGGAGGGAGGGGGAGAGAGAGCGAGAGGAAGGGAGGGAGGGGGAGAGAGAGCGAGAGGAAGGGAGGGAGGGGGAGAGAGAGCGAGAGGAAGGGAGGGAGGGGGAGAGAGAGCGAGAGGAAGGGAGGGAGGGGGAGAGAGGAAGAGAGGAAGGGAGGGAGGGGGAGAGAGGAAGAGAGGAAGGGAGGGAGGGGGAGAGAGGAAGGGAGGAAGGGAGGGAGGGGGAGAGAGAGCGAGAGGAAGGGAGGGAGGGGGAGAGAGAGCGAGAGGAAGGGAGGGAGGGGGAGAGAGGAAGAGAGGAAGGGAGGGAGGGGGAGAGAGAGCGAGAGGAAGGGAGGGAGGGGGAGAGAGAGCGAGAGGAAGGGAGGGAGGGGGAGAGAGAGCGAGAGGAAGGGAGGGAGGGGGAGAGAGGAAGAGAGGAAGGGAGGGAGGGGGAGAGAGAGCGAGAGGAAGGGAGGGAGGGGGAGAGAGGGAGAGAGGAAGGGAGGGAGGGGGAGAGAGAGCGAGAGGAAGGGAGGGAGGGGGAGAGAGGGAGAGAGGAAGGGAGGGAGGGGGAGAGAGAGCGAGAGGAAGGGAGGGAGGGGGAGAGAGGAAGAGAGGAAGGGAGGGAGGGGGAGAGAGGAAGGGAGGAAGGGAGGGAGGGGGAGAGAGAGCGAGAGGAAGGGAGGGAGGGGGAGAGAGGAAGAGAGGAAGGGAGGGAGGGGGAGAGAGAGCGAGAGGAAGGGAGGGAGGGGGAGAGAGAGCGAGAGGAAGGGAGGGAGGGGGAGAGAGAGCGAGAGGAAGGGAGGGAGGGGGAGAGAGGAAGAGAGGAAGGGAGGGAGGGGGAGAGAGAGCGAGAGGAAGGGAGGGAGGGGGAGAGAGGGAGAGAGGAAGGGAGGGAGGGGGAGAGAGAGCGAGAGGAAGGGAGGGAGGGGGAGAGAGGGAGAGAGGAAGGGAGGGAGGGGGAGAGAGAGCGAGAGGAAGGGAGGGAGGGGGAGAGAGGAAGAGAGGAAGGGAGGGAGGGGGAGAGAGGAAGGGAGGAAGGGAGGGAGGGGGAGAGAGAGCGAGAGGAAGGGAGGGAGGGGGAGAGAGAGCGAGAGGAAGGGAGGGAGGGGGAGAGAGAGCGAGAGGAAGGGAGGGAGGGGGAGAGAGGGAGAGAGGAAGGGAGGGAGGGGGAGAGAGAGCGAGAGAGAGTCAAACGTACTGTACTATACCATAATGTTTATATGGACATTAAATCCTATAGGCCTGCATCTTGTGATAAATGGTTTCTGGGTATTGACGCGGTGAGAAAAAAGGTTCCTAATAGATCCAATGTTTCATTAGTGACCAGCTGGTACACTGCAACACAACATGTCCTGGGTTTGGACAAATGTCTCTGCCTAATCAGTAGAAATGTACAACACTCGCTCGATCCTTGATGTTTTTCGGTGACTCAATGCCGGAGCTTCACTGTTGTTGCTCCAGGACGATCTTTACACGAGTGTTCGGAGAAAAAGATTACCAAGGATTTTAATTTTTTATGCCGACAACCCTTTTTGTGTGCCGAGGGTGAGATGTGGCAGACGTCCCTCCAAGGGACAGGGCTACAGGCTGCGTCATTACGTACCGATTTCGGTCTGTTGAGTGCTATACAGAATGGGCAGAATGCCTACTGGATGCATTGGTCTTTTCCATGAAATCCAAACAATTAGCGTTGTATGGAGAGTTCCAGTTGCCTTTGAGTCATGTTACCATAGCGACCTGAATATCAGAAGCAAGGTCGGAATGCTTCTGGCGTAGAACATTACGTCGATGCCTGTGCATTCATTTAAAATCTTCGGGGGTTTCAGTGTAATGGTGTATTTTCTCTCTTATCGAGCTACCGTATGTGCTTCTATTTCTCGATACGCACGTAGATGAGGGCTGTGAGTCTGAATACAACTCCATTTTGAATTCAGCTTTCCTGCACAGTAATGCAGCACGTACATCAAGATGAAAAGAGCAACAGAGGATTTAATAAAACAGAGATGTTCTTACCTCGATATATAGCCTGCATTGTCACTGCAGTTGCATTACACATCTTTATTTTATGAGAAACTGCGGCTCTGTTTTTCTGCCTCTAAGAAGCAACAGAACACAAACTTCCTGTTGAGCTTTGACCTGAGCTGGCTGTCCTGGAAATTATGTCACAATGGGCCACGGACGATGTCACAGAGCATTGCCCTCCGGTGTTGCTTTTGTGGCCCCGGGGCCTCCGCCGCAAAACACACCAACATCCAATTAATTTATTCGGAAACAAGCTTATATTGTGCGTAAATGACAATTCTTGGCTATTTAAAAGGCTTTGGTCTGCCCGTCAGACTGTGAAATAAGCTCATCTATATGAACGTCAGAAGCGATGGGTACGCTCATGCATGGAGGACATACAAATCAATTGTCAGTGAAAACGCTCCCTGCCAATCTAAGAGGCTCGTGTCTGTCTCACCACATGATGTCGATGGAGGAAAGCCTACACACAACATGTTACACACAATGCCTCTGCCATGTTTCAGGCGTGTTGTAACATGCCGTCTGGGAAGGAGTCTCCTGTAAATAAACACCTCAGAACCGCAGAAGCTCATCAACATGCACCTACAAGCATACCGAGAGGCTCCTTTTATATGAAGATTGTCAGCTACTTGGGTTCACTAGAGATTGTCAGGTTGCTACTTGGGTTCACTTGTGATTGTCAGGTTGCTACTTGGGTTCACTTGAGATTGTCAGGTTGCTACTTGGGTTCACTAGAGATTGTCAGGTTCCTACTTGGGTTCACTAGAGATTGTCAGGTTGCTACTTGGGTTCACTAGAGATTGTCAGGTTGCTACTTGGGTTCACTAGAGATTGTCAGGTTGCTACTTGGGTTCACTAGAGATTGCCAGGTTGCTACTTGGGTTCACTAGAGATTGTCAGGTTGCTACTTGGGTTCACTAGAGATTGCCAGGTTGCTACTTGGGTTCACTTGTGATTGTCAGGTTCCTACTTGGGTTCACTTGTGATTGTCAGGTTGCTACTTGGGTTCACTTGAGATTGCCAGGTTGCTACTTGGGTTCACTTGAGATTGTCAGGTTGCTACTTGGGTTCACTTGTGATTGTCAGGTTGCTACTTGGGTTCACTTGAGATTGTCAGGTTTCTACTTGGGTTCACTTGTGATTGTCAGGTTGCTACTTGGGTTCACTAGAGATTGTCAGGTTTCTACTTGGGTTCACTTGAGATTGTCAGGTTTCTACTTGGGTTCACTAGAGATTGTCAGGTTGCTACTTGGGTTCACTTGAGATTGTCAGGTTTCTACTTGGGTTCACTTGAGATTGTCAGGTTGCTACTTGGGTTCACTTGAGATTGTCAGGTTTCTACTTGGGTTCACTTGAGATTGTCAGGTTGCTACTTGGGTTCACTTGAGATTGTCAGGTTTCTACTTGGGTTCACTAGAGATTGTCAGGTTGCTACTTGGGTTCAGTAGATTGTCAGGTTTCTACTTGGGTTCACTTGAGATTGTCAGGTTGCTACTTGGGTTCACTAGAGATTGTCAGGTTGCTACTTGGGTTCACTAGATTGTCAGGTTTCTACTTGGGTTCACTTGAGATTGTCAGGTTGCTACTTGGGTTCACTAGATTGTCAGGTTTCTACTTGGGTTCACTTGAGATTGTCAGGTTGCTACTTGGGTTCACTTGAGATTGTCAGATTGCTACTTGGGTTCACTTGAGATTGTCAGATTGCTACTTGGGTTCACTTGAGATTGTCAGGTTCCTACATCGGTTCACTAGATTGTCAGGTTTCTACTTGGGTTCACTTGAGATTGTCAGATTGCTACTTGGGTTCACTTGAGATTGTCAGGTTCCTACATCGGTTCACTAGATTGTCAGGTTGCTACTTGGGTTCACTAGATTGTCAGGTTTCTACTTGGGTTCACTTGAGATTGTCAGGTTCCTACATCGGTTCACTAGATTGTCAGGTTGCTACTTGGGTTCACTTGAGATTGTCAGGTTGCTACTTGGGTTCACTTGAGATTGTCAGGTTGCTACTTGGGTTCACTTGAGCAGAAACAGAATAGAAAAATATGTTTTTGTTGTTGTTTAGATTTTTTAGATTTTGTTTTTTTTTAAACCATGAATTGCTTTTAGAACGAGAGAACGTTCTGGGAGAAAAGAAACAAAATACAACCTTCACGGAAAATTGGTTTTACTGCTCTGTAGAGGAGGATGTAGAAGAGGATGTGGAGGAGGATATGGAGGGTGTCTCGGTGTACACCATGAACAGCAAGACTCGTTTCCTGTCCGTGTGTGTGTCTGTGTCTGTCTGTGTGTGTGTCTGTGTGTGTGTGTCTGTTCGTGTGTGTCTGTTTGTGTTTGTGTGTGTGTGTCTGTGTGTGTGTGTCTGTTTGTGTGTGTGTGTGCGCGCACCGTGTGTGTGTGCGCCGTGTGTGTGTGCGCCGTGTGTGTGTGCGCGCGCCGTGTGTGTGTGCGCCGTGTGTGTCTGTGTGTGTGTGTCTGTGGGTGTGTGTCTGTGTGTGTGTGTCTGTTTGTGTGTGTGTGTTTGTGTGTGTGTGTCTGTTTGTGTGTGTGTGTGCGCGCACCGTGTGTGTGTGCGCCGTGTGTGTGTGCGCCGTGTGTGTGTGCGCGCGCCGTGTGTGTGTGTGCGCCGTGTGTGTCTGTGTGTGTGTGTCTGTGGGTGTGTGTCTGTGTGTGTGTCTGTTTGTGTGTGTGTGTTTGTGTGTGTGTGTCTGTTTGTGTGTGTGTGTGCGCGCACCGTGTGTGTGTGCGCCGTGTGTGTGTGTGTGTGTGTGCGTGTGCGCCGTGTGTGTGTGCGCCGTGTGTGTGTGTGTGTGTGTGTGTGTTATAAAAACGTTTCTTTCCATCACAGTGTCACGACACTTTTCTCCTTCGTTTACGTCGAATCGCCATTCAGAGAACGTGGTCATGACTTTTGTCAGAACTCTTCAACGCCGCTACTAACAAGGCCAATAAAACACCCCGCTGCCCTTTCCCACCAATCTCATTTGCACACGGCTCCAAAATCGACTCTAAACGGCTGTCAAATTATGTAATTACCAACGCAGCCACTTGTGCCTCACTTTAAATATTGGCCAACTGTCTGGAAATAACATTGCGTCAGTAGGAAGCTGAAAGCACATCAACAATTTCACCTAACTCCAGAGACTCTGATTAAAAACACTTCTATCCAGCGTAATCTCTTAAATATAGTTTCGTCTTTAAAATACAAAAAAAAGAATCGGTTTCATCTCTTTTATTCAGTTTCATCTCTGTAGTCATATCACAAAGTCATATAGTAGAGTTTCTGATTCTAACGAGGAGTAGAGCTAGGACCAGGTAAGTCATGGGGGGGATCTCGACACTCTTCTCCTCCACAGGCATCTAGTCTGTCACAGCTGTAAAGGATTAACAGATTATTATCTCTGAATTATCTTCAGTTCACATTGATGTTTAACCCCCCCCCCCATCCCAACGCCCCCCCCCCCACGTCCCCCCCCCCCCCCCAGGCTGACACTGACTGGACTGGAATGGGTTATCTTGATGTGTAACAGTCCTGACCTGTTTTATGTTGTTTTTATGTGTTTATGGTCAGGGCGTTAGTTTTGGGTGGGCAGTCTATGTTATCTGTTTCTATGTTGGTTTTGGTTTGCCTGGTATGGCTCTTGATTAGAGGCAGGTGGTTTGCGTTTTCCTCTAATCAAGAGTCATATTTAGGTAGGGCATTCTCACTGTTTGTTTGTGGGTGATTGTCTCCTGTGATGTCTCGTGTTGTCGATGTTTTTTCACATATGGGACTGTTTGGCTGTTCGTGCGTTTTGATGTACGTTCCTGTTCGTGAGTTTACGTTTGTTGATGTGAGTTTATGTTCAGGTTCCGTTGTACGTCGTTTTGTTATTTTGTAGTTTTGAAAGTGTTTTGTTTTGTTACGTGACCATCGTATTTATAATAAAGATGGCATATTTCCCTGAACCCGCATTTTGGTCAGAAGATCCTTCTCTCCTCACCTCATCCGAGGATGAGGAAAGCGACACCCGTAACAGAATCACCCACCAACAAACAGTGACCAAGCGGTATGGGAATGCTCGACGGAGCAACAAGGACTTCTGGACTTGGGAGGAGATCCTGGACGGTAGAGGACCTTGGGCTCAACCAGGGGAATATCGCCGTCCAAAGGAGGAGAAGAAGGCAGCCACAGCCCAGGAGCGCTGGTATGAGGAGGCAGCGCGACGACGCGGTTGGGAGCCCGTGAGTCAGACCAAAAATTTTTTTGGGGGGGGGCACACGAGGAGTGTGGCAAAGCCGGGTAGGATACCCGAGCCAACTCCCCGTGCTTACCGTGGAGGTAGAAGGCGTCGTACTGGTAAGACACCGTGTTATGCGGTAGAGCGCACGGTGTCCCCAGTACGCGTGCTTAGCCCAGTGCGGGCTATTCCACCTTGCCGCACTGGGAGGGCTAGGTTGGGCATCGAGCCGAGTGCCATGAAGCCGGCCCAACGTATCTGGTCTCCAGTACGTCTCCTCGGGCCGGTGTACATGGCACCAGCCTTACAGGTGGTGTCCCCGGTTCGCCTGCATAGCCCAGTGCGGGCTATTCCACCTCGCCGCACTGGCAGGGCTACGGGGTCCATTCAACCTGGTGGGGTTGGGGAGGCTCGGTGCTCAAGAGCACGTGTCCTCCTTCACGGTCCGGTATACCCGGTGCCACCTCCATGTACCAGTCCTCCGGTGGCAGCCCCCCGTACCAGGCTGTCTCTCCGGGTTCTCTCTCCTGCTGTTTCCTCCTCTCCAGCGCAGCCGGTGCCTAGACCACGCACCAGGCTGTCTCTCCTTCTCCTCCCTACAGAGTCATCCGTCTCCCCAGCGCCATCTGAGCCATCCGTCTCCCCAGCGCCATCTGAGCCATCCGTCTCCCCAGCGCCATCTGAGCCATCCGTCTCCCCAGCGCCATCTGAGCCATCCGTCTCCCCAGCGCCATCTGAGTCATCCGTCTGCCAGGAGCCTGCAAAGCCGCCCGTCTGCCATGAGCCTGCAAAGCCGCCCGTCTGCCATGAGCCTACAGAGCCATCCGCCAGACAGGAGCCGCTAGAGCCGTCAGCCAGACAGGAGCCGCTAGAGCCGCCCGCCAGACAGGATCTGCCAGAGCCGCCAACCAGACAGGATCTGCCAGAGCCGCCAACCAGACAGGATCTGCCAGAGCCGCCAACCAGACAGGATCTGCCAGAGCCGCCAACCAGACAGGATCTGCCAGAGCCGCTAGAGAGCCATGAGCAGCCAGAGCCGTCAGAGAGCCATGAGCAGCCAGAGCCGTCAGAGAGCCATGAGCAGCCAGAGCCGTCAGAGAGCCATGAGCAGCCAGAGCCGTCAGAGAGCCATGAGCAGCCAGAGCCGTCAGAGAGCCATGAGCAGCCAGAGCCGTCAGCCTGCCATGAGCGTCGAGAGCCGTCAGCCTGCCATGAGCGTCGAGAGCCGTCAGCCTGCCATGAGCGTAGAGAGCCGTCAGCCTGCCATGAGCGTAGAGAGCCGTCAGTCTGCCATGAGTGTCGAGAGCCGTCAGCCTGCATGGACCTGCCAGAGCCGTCCAGCCAGGACCTGCCAGAGCCGTCCAAACAGGACCTGCCAGAGTCCTTCAGCCGGGATCTGCCCCTTGTCCCGGTGCTGCCCCTTGTCCCGGTGCTGCCCCTTGTCCCGGTGCTGCCCCTTGTCCCGGTGCTGCCCCTTGTCCCGGTGCTGCCCCTTGTTCCGGTGCTGGCCGTTTATTTAGGGGAAGGTAGTGTTAGGGTGGTCATTAGTAGGGGTAGACAGAAGAGGGGAGTGACTATGGTGGTGTGGGGACAGCGTCCTGAGCCGGAACCACCACCGTGGTCAACTGCCCACCCGGACCCTCCCCTGGACTTTGTGCTGGTGCGCCCGGCGTTCGCACCTTGAGGGGGGGGGGTACTGTAACAGTCCTGACCTGTTTTATGTTGTTTTTATGTGTTTATGGTCAGGGCGTTAGTTTTGGGTGGGCAGTCTATGTTATCTGTTTCTATGTTGGTTTTGGTTTGCCTGGTATGGCTCTTGATTAGAGGCAGGTGGTTTGCGTTTTCCTCTAATCAAGAGTCATATTTAGGTAGGGCATTCTCACTGTTTGTTTGTGGGTGATTGTCTCCTGTGATGTCTCCTGTGTCTGTATGTATGTTCGTGCCACACGGGACTGTAGCGTTTGTTTGTAGTCGTGTACCTGTTCGTGCGTTCTTCAAGTTATATGTAAGTTCGTGTCCAGGTCTGTTTTCATCGTTTATTTGTTTTGTAGTTTATTCAAGTATAGTTCGTTTTCTGTCTACGTCGTGTTTGTTGTTTTGTCGTGTCTTAAATAAATCATGTCATCATACCTCGCTGCACATTGGTCTTCAGATCCCTCTCTCCTCTCCTCGTCTGAGGAGGAGGAGGATTTAGAGTATCGTTACATGGTGTTTCCGTGGTCCAAAGGGTTTACCGTTTGGGTTGTAGTGGTCTGGAGGTTGGGTTTAGGGTTAACCCATAACAGTTAACCCACACCACGACCACAGTCAATTATATCTGTGTCACTGGGGAAAAATAGACCCAGGTCACGTGACAGGGTAGATAGATGTTTCGGTTCCTCTTCCTGTTTGGATGTTCTAGACTCTAGAGTCACGTGTTTTCTTTTAAAGAGCCGGATGCTTAATCATAAATTCACGGCCCACACTCATCTGCCCACATCCTCTGGCATTGGGTTGTCTTTGGGTTGTTACGAGCCAGAAATAACCCGACAGGACTAAGAGTAATTCTGTAGTTCTGAGAATGAGAGATGTAGATTTCATCGGCTATTCATGTGTTGTTAATTTATAGGCTCTTTTAGTCTTTCCCTGAATACTTCATTGAATGACTTGTGGGAAGATAAAATTCTCATGCTTGGTCATGTGAGAGAGAAAATCAATGTTGTCTTTGTTGTTCTTGTTGTCCACACACACATGTAGTGTGTGTTTGTAGCACCTCACAAAAATGTGTGTCTGTGTGTGTGTGTGTGTGTGTGTGTCATTGAATGTGCATCAATGCTTCCTTGTTTCTGTGTGAATGTGCTTCTGTCTGTGCATGTGCCTCAGAGTGTGTGGTGTGTGTGTGTGTGTGTGTGTGTGTGTGTGGTGTGTGTGGTGTGTGTGTTGTGTATGTGATGTGTGTGGTGTGTGTGTTGTGTGTGTGTGTGTGTGTGTGTGGTGTGTCTGCGGTGTGCGTGTTTGATTCCTGAGTTGAACTTGAAAGGTACTGCGTGTCTCTCCACTCCAGCTGAAGCAGACAGATCCATGTTAGTGAGGTTCTGAACGAGCAGCTCGCAGTCTTTCACACCGTCAACGTATCCTTTCATATCCCGCGTCAAAGACACTGCCTGGCTGACAACCGTGTAGACGAGACGAGCCATCGTCCTCGAACCCGCAAACCTGAGCAGCTTGTCAAACAAGCTCCACAACAGCACTAATAACATGGCTCTCATTATTTATTATTATTATATATTATATCTATATTATCTATCTATTATCTATATTATATATATATATATTTATTATTTATTTATGCATTGTTCACGGCGGTGGGCAAATGCGGTAGCACCACTTTCCTGTGTCACAGTAATAAAAAATGATTAAGGATTTATTCCCTTATTAGTTATACAATTGTAATAGTTTTCCTTTGTTGCAATGCAGTCATCTCTACAACATTTGGTTGCTGACTACGGCTACATGAATCTGTTACAGGTTTCTTGCTTTCGTCAACTGTGATTTTACTGTTTCATCAGGTTGAACTTGAACGAGCGTGTTAATAATAATTAATAATAAAAATAATAATTAATAATTCACAGTTATCCTGACTCCGTGGGAATCAGAGTACAGACAAAAAGGTTGACGTCTCTCTGCAAAAAAAACCCAGAGCGATTTAATTTGATTTAATTTTGTACCCAGTAAAATTGCATGATGATGGTGACCTTACAGTGAAATGCTGAATACAACAGGTGTAGGTAGACCTTACAGTGAAATGCTGAATACAACAGGTGTAGGTAGACCTTACAGTGAAATGCTGAATACAACAGGTGTAGTAGACCTTACAGTGAAATGCTGAATACAACAGGTGTAGGTAGACCTTACAGTGAAATGCTGAATACAACAGGTGTAGTTAGACCTTACAGTGAAATGCTGAATACAACAGGTGTAGTAGACCTTACAGTGAAATGCTGAATACAACAGGTGTAGGTAGACCTTACAGTGAAATGCTGAATACAACAGGTGTAGTAGACCTTACAGTGAAATGCTGAATACAACAGGTGTAGTTAGACCTTACAGTGAAATGCTGAATACAACAGGTGTAGGTAGACCTTACAGTGAAATGCTGAATAAAACAGGTGTAGGTAGACCTTACAGTGAAATGCTGAATACAACAGGTGTAGTAGACCTTACAGTGAAATGCTGAATACAACAGGTGTAGTAGACCTTACAGTGAAATGCTGAATACAACAGGTGTAGTTAGACCTTACAGTGAAATGCTGAATAAAACAGGTGTAGTTAGACCTTACAGTGAAATGCTTACTTACAGGCTCTAACCAATAGTGCAAAAAGCATGTTGAAAAGGTTTCCTAAACTTTGGGACAGAGCTGTTTATCAAAACAACCGAAGGGGACGATAAGGACTGCTGATGATGATGATGATGATGAGGATGATGATGCTAAAGGACGGAACATATTCAGTAGAATAACTCAACATAAACAATAACTCCTAAAAGATTAAACTCAGAAACTCTGCAGAACCCACATAAGGTTCAAAGCCTACATACAAACCTGAAATGTGTTCAACTGTAACAATTTCCTCAGAAATGTCCACCCGGAGAAATGGACCAATAAGAGCTGTATTTATATTTCAAGGTAAAAAGTAGAGCGGGATGAATCAAGGGGTAGAGTAGACACATAAGAGGTTCAAACCTTGACGCTGATTTTTTAAGTGCATATGTGTGGTACAATCTTCAGCAATCTATTTACAACTTTTCTGGGAAAGAGACTCGTTCTAAATCCATCAACACATAGTTTGACAGACTCCTCCGGTGTGTGTGTGTGTGTGTGTGTTCATGTTTGCGCGCGTGCCTGTGTGTACGAGTGTACACTCCCTGTGGAAGTGTGTGTGTTTTGTCATGTGATACTGTTTTCTGCTGTTCCTGACACATCATGTGATGGAGGTCTGAGAATCCAGCAGGCTGAGTAGTGATAGGCATGAGGGTCAGGGGGGAGAACTGGGAGAGAGAAAGAGAGAAAGCTCTAGTGGGGGAGAGAGTGGAGGAGGAGTGTGGAAGGAGTTGAGAAGGAGTGGAGGAGGAGGAGAAGTGGGGGAGTAGTGGAGGAGGAGGAGGAGTAGTGGGGGAGGAGGAGGAGTAGTGGGGGAGGAGGAGGAGTGAGGGAGGGAGGATTAGGGGGGGAGTGGAGGAGGAGTGAGGGAGGATTAGAGGGGAGTGGAGGAGGATTAGGGAGGATTAGGGGGGGAGTGGAGGAGGATTATGGAGGATTAGGGGGGGAGTGGAGGAGGAGTGAGGGAGGATTAGGGGGGAGTGGAGGAGGATTAGGGAGGATTAGGGGGTGTGGAGGATGATTAGGGGGGATTGGGGGGAGTGGAGGAGGATTAGGGAGGATTAGGGGGGAGTGGAGGGGGATTAGGGGGGATTAGGGGGGAGTGGAGGATGATTAGGGGGGATTGGAGGGAGTGGAGGAGGATTAGGGGGGATTAGGGGGGGGTGGAGGAGGGTTAGGGAGGATTAGGCGGGAGTGGAGGAGGAGTGAGGGAGGATTAGGGGGGATTAGGGGGGAGTGGAGGAGGATTATGGGGGGTGGAGGAGGAGTGAGGGAGGATTAGGGGGGGGGGGGGTGGAGGAGGATTAGGGGGGATTAGGGGGGATTGGAGGAGGAGTGAGGGAGGATTAGGGGGGAGTGGAGGAGGATTAGGGGGGATTAGGGGGGAGTGGAGGAGGGTTAGGGGGGTTTATGGGGGAGTGGAGGAGGAGTGAAGGAGGATTAGGGGGGGGTGGAGGAGGATTAGGGGGGTTTGGGGGGAGTGGAGGAGGATTAGGGGGGATTAGGGGGGAGTGGAGGAGGATTAGCGAGGATTAGGGGGGAGTGGAGGAGGATTAGGGAGGATTAGGGGGGATTAGGGGGGAGTGGAGGAGGATTAGGGAGGATTAGGGGGGAGTGGAGGAGGATTAGGGAGGATTGGAGGAGGATTAGGGGGGAGTGGAGGAGGAGTGAGGGAGGATTGGGGGGAGTGGAGGAGGATTAGGGGGGATTAGAGGGGAGTGGAGGAGGATTAGGGGGAATTAGGGGGGAGTGGAGGGGGAGTGAGGGAGGATTAGGGGGGGAGTGGAGGAGGAGTGAGGGGGGATTGGGGGGAGTGGAGGAGGATTAGGGGGGAGTGGAGGAGGAGTGAGGGAGGATTAGGGGGGAGTGGAGGAGGATTAGGGAGGATTAGGGGGGAGTGGAGGAGGAGTGGGATAGAGACTTACACTGTAATTGGTGGCCACAGTTACAGGCTGCCCATCCTCACTGTAGTGGGTTTCTGTGAAGTCTGGGCCCAGGAGCTCCCTGAGAGAGAGAGCGAGAGAGAGCGGGAGAGAGCGAGAGAGAGCGAGAGAGAGCGAGAGAGAGCGAGAGAGAGAGAGAGAGAGAGAGACAGAGACAGAGACAGAGACAGAGAGACAGAGACAGAGACAGAGAGACAGAGAGACAGAGAGACAGAGAGACAGAGAGACAGAGAGACAGAGATGAGGAAGAGGGAGAAGAAGGGGTGAGAGAGATAGACAGTTAGTGACAGCAGTGTAGCATCACATAAACAGTCCTATTCAACTTCCACTCCATATGTAGAACATTTCAGCCGTAGACATTCTAAGAACATGGCCATGAGATTCAATGACAATAGTTTCTGTTCAATCCTCTCCAGAGCTCTATTTGAGTCCCCTTTCTTAACCTATACAAAACTTCATTTTCTTGCATAGTCCCTCCTATTGAAGAAAGGCCATCGTCTATCTGCTATCGCCAACATTTGATTCGGGAAGAAAATAAAGTATCAGCACAATCTACAAGGATGAGAGAGAAGAGAGAGAGAGAGAAGGAGCGAGAGAGAGAGAAAGAAAGAGAGAGATAGAAAAATATATATACAGAGAGAGAGTGGGGGGGAGCAAGAAAGAGGGAGCGGGAGAGAGACAGAGACCGAGACGGGGAATGAGTGAGAGATACAGCGGGAGAGAGACAGAGACCGAGACGGGGAATGAGTGAGAGATACAGCGAGAGAGAGACAGAGACCGAGACGGGGAATGAGTGAGAGATACAGCGGGAGAGAGACAGAGACCGAGACGGGGAATGAGTGAGAGATACAGCGGGAGAGAGACAGAGACCGAGACGGGGAATGAGTGAGAGATACAGCGGGAGAGAGACAGAGACCGAGACGGGGAATGAGTGAGAGATACAGCGGGAGAGAGACAGAGACCGAGACGGGGAATGAGTGAGAGATACAGCGGGAGAGAGACAGAGACCGAGACGGGGAATGAGTGAGAGATACAGCGGGAGAGAGACAGAGACCGAGACGGGGAATGAGTGAGAGATACAGCGGGAGAGAGACAGAGACCGAGACGGGGAATGAGTGAGAGATACAGCGAGAGAGAGACAGAGACCGAGACGGGGAATGAGTGAGAGATACAGCGGGAGAGAGACAGAGACCGAGACGGGGAATGAGTGAGAGATACAGCGGGAGAGAGACAGAGACCGAGACGGGGAATGAGTGAGAGATACAGCGGGAGAGAGACAGAGACCGAGACGGGGAATGAGTGAGAGATACAGCGGGAGAGAGACAGAGACCGAGACGGGGAATGAGTGAGAGATACAGCGGGAGAGAGACAGAGACCGAGACGGGGAATGAGTGAGAGATACAGCGAGAGAGAGACAGAGACCGAGACGGGGAATGAGTGAGAGATACAGCGGGAGAGAGACAGAGACCGAGACGGGGAATGAGTGAGAGATACAGCGGGAGAGAGACAGAGACCGAGACGGGGAATGAGTGAGAGATACAGCGAGAGAGAGACAGAGACCGAGACGGGGAATGAGTGAGAGATACAGCGAGAGAGAGACAGAGACCGAGACGGGGAATGAGTGAGAGATACAGCGGGAGAGAGACAGAGACCGAGACGGGGAATGAGTGAGAGATACAGCGGGAGAGAGACAGAGACCGAGACGGGGAATGAGTGAGAGATACAGCGGGAGAGAGACAGAGACCGAGACGGGGAATGAGTGAGAGATACAGCGGGAGAGAGACAGAGACCGAGACGGGGAATGAGTGAGAGATACAGCGGGAGAGAGACAGAGACCGAGACGGGGAATGAGTGAGAGATACAGCGGGAGAGAGACAGAGACCGAGACGGGGAATGAGTGAGAGATACAGCGGGAGAGAGACAGAGACCGAGACGGGGAATGAGTGAGAGATACAGCGGGAGAGAGACAGAGACCGAGACGGGGAATGAGTGAGAGATACAGCGGGAGAGAGACAGAGACCGAGACGGGGAATGAGTGAGAGATACAGCGGGAGAGAGACAGAGACCGAGACGGGGAATGAGTGAGAGATACAGCGGGAGAGAGACAGAGACCGAGACGGGGAATGAGTGAGAGATACAGCGGGAGAGAGACAGAGACCGAGACGGGGAATGAGTGAGAGATACAGCGGGAGAGAGACAGAGACCGAGACGGGGAATGAGTGAGA